>NC_056732.1:1152970011-1153157285 GCF_019279795.1 Protopterus annectens | reverse complement strand
CCCTGTTGGAATTTGGCCCCCCCATTGTATGGCCAACATGGACTGGGACATGTGATGGCTCAATGGTGAATTAACCCTCCAGGTGTGTGTCTAGCCAGGTGTCCAGTAGCCAGTGGTCTGCACGCAGGGATAGTGTACATTGGCCTACTCTGTCACTGGGACTTTTGACTATGGTCATACTGTAGTTATGCAGGCATGTAGTGTTTGTCCAGTCTGATAGCCGTGTTCAACCACACTACCGTGGCACACATGACCTGTGGACATCTGCCTAAGGTGTGCAGCCAACATGTACATCTTCACATGCTATGCTGCCTGTGCAGCGGTGTCACATGTCTGTCTCTGGCAGGGCTGTCACAGGTAGGCACAGCATGCAGTGATGTGTGACAATGCTTACACCCTCCACTGTGCTGTACACAAGCACTGCACACACAGTACAGCACACATGTCATTTATCTGCAGTGCCTGGGACCTGCCTCCATGCCCTACACAGCACACCTGCCAGTCCAGATTGTACACAGATCATACCTCCCAGGCACATACCTGGACTGCAACACACACGGGTGGGTGGTTCCCACCACACAGTGATTTCTACACATACTGTATATTCCCAAGACACATTGCATCATAGGTAATCCATGTTCAGATACCCATGTTCGTGACCGCTACGCACATTGTGACACGCGACAGTGAATACACTGTACACCACAGGTTACATGCTGGTCGTGTTGGCATACTGTACATTGCACCTAGGACAGTTGCTACTGCTATGTATTGACAGCAACGCCCTTGCCTAGTATGGACTCCCTTGTACCCACATGCTTAGCCATGCACGCATAGCTGGGTGACACATTACATGACACATACCATACCTACACTACCTCGGCATGCACCAAACCTCCATGTGTCTGTGTGCTATGCCTACACATCCCCTCTGTTTGCTGAACATCCATGCTTCTCATCCCTGCTAGCCACCCTAAACACACAACCATAGCAGCATGCATGGTACATACACTCTACAGCCGGTATTACTGACATCCACTGACAGAGGTAGTTGATGGCATGGCACCCCGTCGATGGACAGTCTACGTGCCTATGCCAACACTGATCACAGTGCACTTCTGCTACATTTACACACTGGTAGGGACCATGCTATTCCACACAGAGACATGGTGGTACTGGCCTTTTCACAGACGCCACAGTGGTATTCCTGTTCCATGCACACATGCTGTATGGGCACATGTGCAGGCTGTTGCACGGTAGTTATGTTCACCTGTGTGTGGTGTGTCACTTGACAGTCATGGTGTGTCCTCATGGTGCATCACATACTCCACAGCTAGCTACCTACACATGACTGCCAGACATTGCAGTGTGGGCCCTCACGCAGTGTGGTGGTATGTCTCTGCTGTTTGACTACATCCACATTCAATGCAGCATACCACAGTCATGCAGGCATTGCCAACACAGATGTTGCTGGCATCGTGCCTGCCAATGGGGTACCTACCAACAATACACACTCTCACTCACTACAGGGTTCCAATCCTTGGCTGGACATTGTATTAACCCTGTGGACACATACATAGTACTGCCATGCACATGTTATGTCCGGGAACACAGTCCCAATGTCACCTCCAATCACCGTAGTTGTTGTATCCCGCCAACCGGGCTGTTACATGTCTCTGCAGCAGCACACTGCATTGACTGCTAGCCCATTCATGTACGTTGTGTACCCTGACCACCACACTACCACATCTATCACACTACACATGGGTGGTACTGCATTGCACGTATGGGGCTGCATTTGTACACCCATGACTGGGCCATTCAGTATGGCACTGGGCCACATCTTGACATACATGCTTCACACACTCATTGACTACCTGCATGCCTTTACTGGCACCCTTGTTGGGCTTATGTGCGCCACAGCACACCACATCCCATGCTGGCCACCTGTCATACTATTGCATGGGTGGTTGGGGTGGTACAGAGGGTATCACATCAGATATTAACCCTGTGGACACATACATAGTACTGCCATGCACATGTTATGTCTGGGAACACAGTCCCAATGTCACCTCCAATCGCCGTAGTTGTTGTATCCCGCCAACCGGGCTGTTACATGTCTCTGCAGCAGCACACTGCATTGACTGCTAGCCCATTCATGTACGTTGTGTACCCTGACCACCACACTACCACATCTATCACACTACACATGGGTGGTACTGCATTGCACGTATGGGGCTGCATTTGTACACCCATGACTGGGCCATTCAGTATGGCACTGAGCCACATCTTGACATACATGCTTCACACACTCATTGACTACCTGCATGCCTTTACTGGCACCCTTGTTGGGCTTATGTGCGCCACAGCACACCACATACCATGCTGGCCACCTGTCATACTATTGCATGGGTGGTTGGGGTGGTACAGAGGGTATCACATCAGACATGATCCGCTCTTTGCCCTTCAGCGCCATTCCACCTTATGCTATTGCCAATGTACACATCCAGCATCACATCTTACCCTATGTCTCGGGATGTTACGCCATGTGCCTCCTGTACAGGTCACACAGTGGTGCAGGCATATCATGCTAACTACAACAAGTCAGGGACGTGTGACATTGCACAGTCCTCAGACATGTGGCCCCTCATGCTCAGTATTTGCATACGTACACTACCTGCTGTCACACAGTATTGTCCATGCCTACATATACCACATCTACATACCTGGCAGCATTCTAGCTCATCCTACTCATATTGCTAACAACCATACAGGTGTCAGTGTGGCAGATATATCATGTAGATATCATTGCATCAGTTACATCACACATAGTGCATACACATCACCTTTGCATAGTGACAGTCATGCAGTGTGTATCACATGGATACTGTCCCTATACATGCATATCACGTTGTACATGGTTGATGTACACACACATGCCCCACATGGTGCTGTGGTTGCCATATTCCACCATGGCGTGGGTACACATGTGCAGGACCACGCATTTCTGGACCGTATGTCTAGCTGATACCTTGGGTGCCCTTGTACCTGTGCCATACACACATGTACACGCGGGCAGTGTTACAATAACACATGTGTGGTGTACCTTACACAATGGATACAACGTTACATGTCTCAGTATAGTCATGCTGTGATCTCTACCCAGCTCAGACAGTTTACATATGCAAATGACAGTCATGTAACACATCTGTACTCACCTGCATACCACTAACACAGGGGTGTAATCTACTCTGCCATGGGCCATGTTCTCCACAGTACTGATGCATGTAGTACTCCTACATGGCGTTTGCAGTGGGCAGGGTGGGAGGAGCAGTCCTGCATGTGAGCACACATGCCACATTGCTCAGCCCGGGCGTCTGTGTGACATCCGCAGACTGGACACACACCGTGCTTTGGGACATAGGTCCTGTGCACATCCCACAGGGGCACACTGTGTCACTAGTCATGTGATAGCTCCCTTGCTGGTAGGGTGACACAGACCCATGGTACCACCACAGCCGAAGTACTGTATAGACATACAGTTGACATCCACTTCTGCCGTTCAGTGGACACTACCATGGGGGGGGTGACACTACTGTGTACATTGCACATGTGTTTACACACGGCCCTGCCGGACATCATTGTGGCACACATTGCACCTGCTACGGAATGTTTGGACATGGTTACTTGCTGTTCCCTCCATTTCGGGTACCTATTCTGCTACTACATTGTCCCATATGTGCAGGCCATACATATCTTGTTTATGTACATAACATTAGGCCATCCCTCCATCATGCATGCTATGCCTGTGATACTGTCTATGATTTCTGAACATATCCATCATGACAGCTTTGCATTACACATAATTGACATAGTCACCCCTACTGCATGGGATACGTGCACATCGTGCGCACATTCCGTATGACATCGACGGTATATGCCCATGCACATGTGTGCTGTGACACTATACATACATGGCCTATCCCCTGCTGTGGGGCTTCATTGTTCGATATCCACTGACAGCATCGGCGTGGGTGGTGGCATTGTTCTGTGTTTGGAATCCCTATGGTGGACCTTGGGTTATCACATCTGTGTACATGTTGTCCCACTGCTGTGCACACGTTGTCCGCAGTCGTTGGTATGCTCCGCGGCTTAGCAGTACATGACCACCTTTCACCACTCTCTGCCTAATGGACAGGTATCTTTACTTACACACATCGTTCACATACAGTGCAGATTAGTCATACGTATCATGCGTTACACATCAGTACATCTCGTGGGTTCGACATACCTTTCCGGCCTTCGCTTCTGTATTCGTCAATATCTTCCCCTCAGTATTTTCTTTCGATATCGTTTGTGTTCGTTGTGAACATACGGTTTGAATATCCAGGGAGTCTTCCTTTTATTCGTCGTCACCTGAGGCATGTGGGTTCATCACGCCAATAGCTGTTCCTCAGTGTGTACTTATGCGCATATCACCGGTGATCCTCCTCCATTCGTACGTTACCCGGGAAACTAGGCCATGGTTCATTCCTTATGTGGCCGTTAGTTATTTGCACTACCTTCGTGGGGATGGTATGTATTGTATAATGTTTGTGTGACTGCATACGCTATGTGTGGTGTCAGGTACATTACGCTGTGGTGTTAGCCGTGGATTGTGTGTGTTGGGTATGGTATTCTGTTTGACGTGTGGGTGTCCGTGTCCTGGCGGCGTTTGTCGATGGCATTGTGCATTCAGATGTGTAACATAGCTGTTATATTCTGGTACACAACGGATGCAAGGATGCATCAGCTGCTGCTAGTGTTTCCCACGAGGCTTGTTGCGGGTATGCCGCTGTCATTGACTGCCTGTATGTTTTTGCTACGGTTTTAGCTGTTATCCCTTTGATATGTGCGATGGGGTATATCTGCGGATGTGGGTGACGGGTACGGGGTGTGGGTCTTGCATTTATACATACAAGATATGCTTGTGTGTGTGCTCCATCCCTGCTTGGGGAGCTGCAGGTTACCTGTCTGTTGTTCTGGGAATGTTTGTTTTGTTGATGTCGTGTGGTGTCGGTATCGCCTGCATGTGTGCTTCCTGCACGTATTCCTCCATCACATCGGTTATATATCTGCGGATGTTCGTCCGTGCCTACTATCCATTGGCATTTTGTCACTGATAGTTACGGTGATTGTGGTCCTATACTTGGGATGGCCTGTATGCTACCGGTAGCCTCCTATTCGTGTGCCGCTTGCTTACTTAACGGTCGTGGAACACACAGCGGTATTTACGGGACTGTACGTGTTCACGATCGGTGCCGGGATAGCACATTCGTATTTTCGCCGTACATGCCTGATGCTGTGTAACGTTGCCGACGTATCGTGTTGAGTCTACCTTATGGCCGCCATACATACGGTCATGGTTTGTACATGCGTCCTTTGCATCTCCTGTTGGCTATGGCCCTGTGGTACATTCTGGGACATTTCCGCTTTGCATCGTTTTACATCGCCACGCACATAGCCACTGAGGAGATGTCAGTACTACTTTGTGGGTACTGCTGTACATACGCCTATGGTTCCTGTACTGTATGCCTACGCATGTTATTACACTCCGCCTGTGACATGTCACCTACATACACATTTTACAGTGGCACACACATTACACACACACAGCGGAACACACGACTACCTCACCTCACACATACACATATTGCCGCCATGGCTCTCAACCTTCTATTTCCAATATGAGGAACACACACATTAGTAATGTGGAACAAATGGGCATAATGTGGAACACATACTAATGGCATAGTAACAACTTCAGCTAAGTAGGTCATAGGATGGTTAAAATATGCTGATTTACTTACAATGAAGAACCTTTAATGAATTACTATGATTAATTTCTATTTACCAGGATGTCATTTAAATACATTCCTAACAATGGATGTTTGACAGACATTTTCAATGTGGAACTTTGAGGAACTGCGAGGAACATGAACTGTTTTAGACCCCATATGAGGTACGTTCCTCATAATGACGTACACTTCACTGGTGTGCTTGCCGCTTTCGCACCAACGTTTGCACACAATACCTACATTGGCCGCATCGCCGGCGGCGGCGTGTATCTCCGCACTCATATCCTATGGATATGACACGCACATATCCCATTACTGTACCGTGGACTGGTGATCATCCCGACACGCGGATATGTATTGATGCAGGTTGACATTTCCATGGCTGGCGTTACCTGCTCTGCCCACCCTCCCGGATGATCGGGTTGTCGGTCACTATGTTTACTATGTGGAGATTTCGCGTCTTACTTATCTGTGAACTTGCATCCCTGGGTTCCATATTAACCTGTTGTACTTTATATCTGTGTATGCGTACATATATTTCTACATGTGTACTGATATCTATTTCCGTATCTGTGTATGCACATAAGTACATATGTGGTCGACTTGCGCTGATAGTGGCAGCATGCCACGCCGTGTGCTGTAGAACCGGGCGCATGTGAGGTGTTGGCGTTCCATGCTCTGCTGGCTATTGGGTGTGCAGTGTTTGGGCGGTGCCTTTGTTGGAGTCACACATAGGTCCGGCCATACGGTACACATTACGGGCGGACATGTTTGTGTGGCGTCCATTTCACTGTGTGTGCAGTTAAGGAGGTGTCAGTCCATGGGGCCTACACTGTCAAAGTATGTGCTATGCGTTCCCTCTTTGCCAGGGCGTAGGCATATTGGGTACGCCTCCGTCTACCTACTGGGGCTGGCACAGTGTGTTCATGGCGCTGAACGCCCTGTGCCTGTGCTTGCCTTGGCAGTTGTGGCAGGCTTGGTGGCCCTACACCATTATGTCCCTGCAGCAGCTGTTTCCGCAGAATCATATTGTGTAGCATACAACATACTATGAATATGTGGGCACATGTGCCTGGAGAGTACTGCAAGGCTCCACCGGATGTATCCAAGCACCGGAACCGTGATTTCAACATCCCAAACACACGCTCTATGATTATTCTGGTTTGTGCGTGTGCCTCATTATGGTGTTCTTGCATGTGTGTGTGTGCATTTCTGATGGGTGTCATCAGCCACGGCTCCAGTGCATAGCCAGCATCCCCCACAAGGTGACCTTGTGTGATGTCCCCCCTGGCGAATACCTGATACAGCTGTGAGGCATGCCAGATGTGGGAGTCATGGAAGCTTCCAGGGCTGCCAGCACACACATCCATGATAATGCCCTGCACATTGCACACGACCTGGCAATTGATGGAGGGGTATCCCTTGCGGTTTATGTAGCGTCTACCCTGCTCCCCGGGCGGTGACTTGATTTCTATGTGCGTACAGTCGATCGCACCCAGTACCTCCGGGTATTGTGCCACACGGTGGAAGCGGCGCATATTGCTAGCCAACTCCTCCTGAGATCTAGGGAAGTTTATATACTCATGGGCATGTCGTAACATGGCATCCAGGAACTGGTGTAGTACCCTAGATGCTGATGCCTGTGAGATACCCATTATATCCCCAGTTGGCCTTTGAAAGGTACCTGTAGCCAGTATTCGCAAGCTCACACATACCTTTGTGTCCACTGGGATGGGCTCCCTCTGTTGTCTCTTGTTCTCAGGCGTGGCCGGCACAGCTCCACTATTTGCTGTAACGTGTCCCTGTCCACCCTGTAGCGCTCTACTATCTCCAGGTCTTGCAGCCCCTGGTAGGTCACCCTTGGTCTGAACACTCTCCTTCTCCTGTGAGGCCTACGGTAGTTGTCGGCACCGTCCTCCGCAACTCCGTCTGTCTCTGCCACATACATATGCATCACGGCCACGGCGGCACCCACCATATACATATTAAAAGTTCCCCGTGTGTTTACACCCTACGGTGCGGCGTTTGGGAAATCAAGGCTGTGTGTTGTGTGCATTCACACTTTATACTGTTGTGCTGTATACCCGGTGATGTCATTGGGTGTGTCTGTGCAGCCGTATCCATGGATTATTTTCGGTGTTTTACGGTTGCAACTGCAACGGTATTGCCTTTAGTGTTACATTACAGTTGCCTGCATTGGCTTAGCTTTGCATCTTACATTACTGCATCCTGCAGGCACATGGCATATGATGCATTTTATCTGCAGCCGCAGTTATGCTACCTCTGTACTTGGCTGTGCTATTTCGGTTCTTTGTTCTTTGCATTTCTACTACATCCCCTACTATCTTTGCATTCATATGCCTCCCCTTTCCCGTTATGCAGGGGTCTGCATACAGAGTTGTCGACTGGCGCCGTTTGCCCTTCCTGGATTGATTGGTGTTGATTTCTCATTACGGCTCCAATTACACTGCTTCCGCATTTCCTCATATTCTCCGCATTACCTTCCTATATCCGTGGTTGTTGACGGGGAGGCCGTCACATGACTGGGTTGGGGAACATAGTCATCCTCGTGCACATGCATCTGTGAGCGCATTATGTACTCTCAGCGCATCTATTTCCTCACACGCCGGTCCTGCTGCTGTGATGTGCATTGCACAGCCCAGGTTTGCTGGCCTCCAATATGCTTCCTCCTACAGTGGCACACCCCTCTGCGATTGACATGTATCTCGTGTAGGCCACTCCTCGGTGTAGTACCGCTGAGCCGTTTGCTCCATCCTTACACCGGTGCCAGCTTTGCGATTCACTATTATCTGCCTCATTTGCATGGCATTGACTGCTAATACATGGTTACGGCGCTGAACACTGCCACCACTCCTTGACAACCCTTGCGCTGGGGTTGAGGCTTTCCATACATACTATGGTGTGTGGTGGCTGTACAGCTGATGTGTATTATACAGCTCTTTTAGGACATTGTCATATTATTTCATTGCTTTGCACCTTCTGTACACATATCCGGGGGTTCTGCTGTGGTTTCTACGTACATGACATTTTTGTCATTATTTACAGTTTGTGCATGTTTTCTTTGGACATTCTCGGTGCCTTTCGCCTTTGGCATATTGCACCTGTATGATACCTGACGTTGACAGCCTTCCGTTACTCCTTGGTCATGTTTGGGTAAATGTAAACCGTTTTTTTCGGTTTATATTGCCGTGCCCTTACGCTACGCATGCCCCACTTAGTGAATCGCTATTTGCCTTCATTTGCATGGTGCAATACCGCACACAGTGTGATTAGCATACCTACGCCGGGGGCGGCGCAGGTCTGGCGCACGCCGGTAGTGCACGTGGGATTGCTTCATACCTGAATCGCTCAGTGGCCATATTTGGCTTTATAACGCCGACGCTATGCTGGCGCCTGGCGCAAGGTTCATGAATCCCGGGGCTAGTGTTAATATCTTTAAACTAAGCCACAGAAATCCTGTACAGACATTTGAGGCATGAAAGAAAACTCATGTAGTACCTTAGCTGAAGAACAGGGACATTAATAAAACAGCTGAACCAAAACCATAGCATAAGGCTGACCTTTCAGTGCAAATGTGTCACAAGCAATAAGTTGCAAAATGCAGCTGTGATCACCATGTCACATTGCTACAGCAGAGGGCCGCTGTTGTCTTAACAAGGTCATCTGGCTTTCTATAATGACTTAACAACTTGAACGGAAGATTTTTATTCTTTGAATTCAGAAATGATGACCTGTAGGTCATGTGATGGTTTCATGGCAGAACGGAAAACATTAACAAACTAAATCCTTGTTGCTAGAAACAGTATGTTTATTTATCTGACCTTATATGTCTTATTGAAATCATGAGTGAAAACATTTAAATGCTGACATGTAAATTTCAATAGCCACCAAAATATAAATGCATTTATTGCAGGAAACTTTACAAATGCATTTTAAGTAATTATATTATTAATATTATGGCAATGTCATCTTGCACACTGCTAGTTAAAATAATTACAGAAATTAAAAATAAATACATACAGAAATAAATCGATTGAGCAATAAATAATTAAAATGCTTCTTAATCACAGTACTTAAAAAAATGAAAACCTGACTTTCATGCAGAAACACAGATGGTAGGAATTTCAGATATCTTTCTTACAGGTATAAGTGTTTATACTGAGGACACCCCTCTCTCACTACAGACAGATGTGCAATTCAGAAACAAAAATCTGTATTACAGTCTATATTGTATGTGACGACCATGCCATGGCCCAGTAATCAATCCTCACCACTAACACCAGGGAGGGCGTCTCATATAAGAGGAAAGGATAACAAATACGCACAGTAAAGTACAATTTCCCTTAAGTGCACACAGAGATTACAGTCAGTCTGGGGCTGGTTGCTCCCTTGCTCTCCAGGTCCCCAATAAGACTCCCCACTGGCACAGCTATAGGGTCCAGATCTCAGCCTAGCTGGCAAGCTAACCTCCTGTACCCTCTATGTCCCACCAGTGCTTCGTGTTCCTGCCCAGGTAGCTGACACACCACACACACATTGAGATAAATATTTATACAACTTCACAGACACTCCTGGGAAAGGCTGACACAGATTCTCAAGCTGTGCCCCTTTACCCAGACTATACGGTAGTAATTTCTGCCACCACCAGCTAATACTTACCAGCTACACAAAGGCCCTTAAAAGGGTGTCCAACTATTACTGCGCAATATTATTATCCAATTTGTAATCTGATTAATCAGTTTAAGTCTTACTGGAAGGGCTTATTACAATAAACTCTATAAACATGCAATGTACTCTAGAGCTTACTTATCTCTACACAAACCAGCCACAGGTAAAGGTTTTTAAAATATTTAATAATAAATGATTAAAAACATCAGACAATACTACTACACCACAATGATATCTAAGAGCTCAGAGATCACACAGAAATGTAAAACAATACAGTAGGAAAGTTCTGATATAACAGAACACTTATCTAACTTTCTTCTAAGTTCCTAGCTATTACTACAAGAAAACATACTTCTAAGACACTGCTTACATAAGGCAACAGGCAGAGTGCTGATAAGTTGGATATCAAGATCAAAATGCTTACAGTCTCCCTCTGAACAATAGTTTTTAAACTCACTAACAAACATCTTTGCTAGGCCCTCCCAGATTACATAATTTTGACACTTAGGTTTTCCCAGTATACACATTACATCATTTTGACACTTAGTCTGGAGTTCCCAGGCAAAAAGGCTACATTATTTAACAATCTAACACCTGCTCAGGAAACTACAACAATAAAAGACATTTCACATGTATACTCTAGCAATTATTCCTTAAGTTAAGACAATAGAAAGAATGTGTTCAGCCAGCCACTTTGGCACCACTATTTAGATCAAAAGGCTATACAAGACACAAGTTTAACTTCAAAGAACATTTGAAATGCTTGGCTTAGTTTTCCTTACAGCAGATGGCAATGTTGCAAGAATCTTGAATTCACATTTTCCAGTGTTTTCTTTCATTTAAGAACACAAGCCTGTATTTTACATTTATATTTACAAATGATAGAATTATGTATCAAATTCTATTTGACTAGGCTGGCAGCCTTCGCCTATCTTCCCCCAATCTTCACATCACCCCCTCCCCCCCAGAGAACCCAAGCTAGTTTTTCAAGTGACCCTTGAGAAACACTGCTTGAGAGGGTTAGGTCTATCTTGGTGTACCTTACCCCATTCCCTGTCTTGAGAGCCCATCTGCATTGGCATTGCTACTCCCACTGCTTGCCACCCCAGGCTCCATCTTAGCAACTTGGCATTTTGCTGACTGGCTCTGTTTAGCCATGTTAGAGGGTTGTAATCTGTCATTACACTGAATTTTCTACCATACAGATAAGGCTGACGTTTCTGCAATGCCCGCACTACGGCTAGACATTCTTTTTCTACAGCTGCATAGCATACCTCCCTGGATTAGAGCCTTTGACTGAAATAAACCACTGGGTGCTCTTCCCCTCTGAAGAAATCAGATTACAGTCAGTCTGGGGCTGGTTGCTCCCTTGCTCTCCAGGTCCCCAATAAGACTCCCCACTGGCACAGCTATAGGGTTCAGATCTCAGCCTAGCTGGCAAGCTAACCTCCTGTACCCTCTCTGTCCCACCAGTGATTCGTGTTCCTGCCCAGGTAGCTGACACACCACACACACATTGAGATAAATATTTATACAACTTCACAGACACTCCTGGGAAAGGCTGACACAGATTCTCAAGCTGTGCCCCTTTTCCCAGACTATACGGTAGTAATTTCTGCCACCACCAGCTAATACTTACCAGCTACACAAAGGCCCTTAAAAGGGTGTCCAATTATTACTGCGCAATATTATTATCCAATTTGTAATCTGATTAGTCAGTTTAAGTCTTACTGGAAGGGCTTATTACAATAAACTCTATAAACATGCAATGTACTCTAGAGCTTACTTGTCTCTACACAAACCAGCCACAGGTAAAGGTTTTTAAAATATTTAATAATAAATGATTAAAAACATCAGACAATACTACTACACCACAGTTATATCTAAGAGCTCAGAGATCACACAGAAATGTAAAACAATACAGTAGGAAAGTTCTGATATAACAGAACACTTATCTAACTTTCTTCTAAGTTCCTAGCTATTACTACAAGAAAACATACTTCTAAGACACTGCTTACATAAGGCAACAGGCAGAGTGCTGATAAGTTGGATATCAAGATCAAAATGCTTACAGTCTCCCTCTGAACAATAGTTTTTAAACTCACTAACAAACATCTTTGCTAGGCCCTCCCAGATTACATAATTTTGACACTTAGGTTTTCCCAGTATACACATTACATCATTTTGACACTTAGTCTGGAGTTCCCAGGCAAAAAGGCTACATTATTTAACAATCTAACACCTGCTCAGGAAACTACAACATTAAAAGACATTTCACATGTATACTCTAGCAATTATTCCTTAAGTTAAGACAATAGAAAGAATGTGTTCAGCCAGCCACTTTGGCACCACTATTTAGATCAAAAGGCTATACAAGATACAAGTTTAACTTCAAAGAACATTTGAAATGCTTGGCTTAGTTTTCCTTACAGCAGATGGCAATGTTGCTAGAATCTTGAATTCACATTTTCCAGTATTTTCTTTCATTTAAGAACACAAGCCTGTATTTTACATTTATATTTACAAATGATAGAATTATGTATCAAATTCTATTTGACTAGGCTGGCAGCCTTTGCCTATTTTCCCCCAATCTTCACATCACTCCCCCCCCCCCGGAGACCCCAAGCTAGTTTTTCAAGTGACCCTTGAGAAACACTGCTTGAGAGGGTTAGGTCTATCTTGGTGTACCTTACCCCGTTCCCTGTCTTGAGAGCCCATCTGCATTGGCATTGCTACTCCCACTGCTTGCCACCCCAGGCTCCATCTTAGCAACTTGGCATTTTGCTGACTGGCTCTGTTTAGCCATGTTAGAGGGTTGTAATCTGTCATTACACTGAATTTTCTACCATACAGATAAGGCTGAAGTTTCTGCAATGCCCGCACTATGGCTAGACATTCTTTTTCTACAGCTGCATAGCATACCTCCCTGGATTGGAGCCTTTGACTGAAATAAACCACTGGGTGCTCTTCCCCTCTGAAGAAATCTGGCTAAGTACAGCCCCCACCCCATGATTCGAAGCATCCACCTGCACAACAAATGCTTTGCTGTAATCTGGAATGGCTAACACAGGGGGCCCTCCCAAAGCTTCTTTAAGCTTCTGAATTGCCTGTTCACATGCTGGGGTCCACACTACTTTATTTGGCCTATTCTTCCTTGTCAGGTCTGTGAGAGGAGCAGCTATGGTACTTTAACTAGGGATGAACTTTCTGTAGTACCCTGCTGTCCCCAAGAATGCCCTCACCTGCTTTTTAGTAACAGATGCAGGCCATGCCTGAATAGCTTTGACTTTGGCAGGTTCTGGCCTCATCTTGCCACTCCCCACTCTATGTCCTAGGTAGGAGACATCTGCCATACCCACCTGACATTTGCTCGGCTTAATGATCAACCCTGCCCTCTGTAGTCGGCCCAGCACCTCCCTAACGTACTCTGGCCAGGAATGGCTGTAGATGGCAATATCATCTAGGTAAGCAAGGGCAAACCCTCCTGCTCCTGTTAGGATATTATCCACAAGTCTCTGGAAAGTTGCTGGGGCATTCTTCATCCCAAAGGGCATCTTTGTGAACTCATACAAGTCAAAAGGAGTCACAAAGGCTGACTTCTCTCTAGCACTGGGAGTCAAGGGCACCTGCCAGTAACCCTTGGTAAGATCACTGGTTGTAAGATACTTAGCCCCAATCAGCTGCTCTAGGACCTCATCTGCCTTAGGCATGGGGTAAGGATAATTTAATTTCCTGTAATCCACATAGAACCTGGTGCTGCCATTCTTCTTTGGCACCAGCACCACTGGGGAGGCTCAGGGACTGTTGGACTCTTGAATCACCCCCTAGTTCCAACATCTCCTGTACCTCTTCCCTCAGAGTCTGTCTGACTCTCACAGGCACCCTATAAGGGGCCTGCCTAATAGGCCTTTGGGGTCCTGTATCCACCTGGTGTTGCAACAGGTGGGTGCACCCTGATTTCCCAGTGAACATGTCCCCAAATTCCTGCAACACTGCTCAGATTTCTCGAACCTGGGTAGGAGATAGCTGCTGGGATATTGCTACCCCTTCCACCAAGGTGTCAGCCTGAGCCTCACTAAGGAGATCAGTCCCCAGATCTTTCTGACTCATCCTGCAATCCACTGCATATACTCAGCACAATGGCCTTACTATCATGGTAAGGTTTCATCATGTTAACATGGTACAATTTGTGCCCCTGCCATCTGCCTAGCACTTCCACCATGTAGTTAACATCACTTACATTTCTTACCACCTTGTAGGGTCCCTCCCAAGCTGCTTGCAGCTTGTTGTGTCTGGCAGGAATGAGAACCATTACCTGCTGCCCCACAGCATATTCTCTAGCTCGAGCATTTCTGTCATACCATACCTTTTTCTGTTGTTGAGCGTCTGCTAGGTTCCGCTGAGCCAAACCCATGAGTTCCCTGAGCCTTGTCCTGAGGTTTAGGACGTATGCCACAACAGACTCCTTGTGAGACTCGCACTCATCTTCCCATTCATCTTGAATTAAATCTAGAGGTCCCCTCACCCTATGCCCATACAGCAACTCAAAGGGTGAAAAAACTGTGGATTCCTGGGGAACCTCTCTGTAAACAAACAACAGATGGGACAAATATCTGTCCCACTCCCTCTTAAAGTGATCTTCAAATGCCCGTAGCATGGACTTGATTGTAGAGTTTAACATTTCAACAAGGCCATTAGTCTGGGGATTGTAGGGGGTGCTCTTCATGTGCTTCACCCCACAGGACTTCCACAGACAAGCCAGCAGGTCTGACATGAAACTGGCACCTCGGTCAGTCAGTATATCTTTTTGAAACCCATCCTGCTGAAAATCTCTAACAAAGCATTTGCCACCTTCTCTGCCTCAATGGAGGACAAAGCCGCAGCCTTAGGGTATCGTGTAGCTTAATCCACTACCACTATGATATACTTTTTCCCTGTGGAACTTGGTGTACTCAGAGGACCCACAATATCCATAGCTACCCTCTGAAATAGCTCCTCAATCACAGGCAAAGGCATCAAAGGAGCTCTCACCTTGTCTCCTGTCTTGCCTACCTTTTGGCACTGCTCACAGGTCCTGCAGTACCATGTTACATCTCTGGAAATTCCAGGCCAATAAAAGTTTTACATAATATGCCTTTTTGTACATTTTATGCCCATATGACCTGCAAAGGGAATATCCTGGGCTATGGCTAGAAGCACCACAAGGTAGGCACTAGGCACTACCAACTAGTGTACTCTCTCACCTTCTAGCCCTCCCTCATGGGTCCACTCTCTGTATAGTAACCCTTTGTCCCAGTATACAGATTCCCACTTCCCTTGAGAATCAGGTGCCTCCCTAGCTACCTGTCTCAGACCTTGCAATGTAGGGTTTGAGAGCTGAGCCTGTCTCCACTCTCTCCTTGTAAACCTTCCCAGCTCCCATTCCACTGGAAGTCTGGCATCCTCTGACAATGGTACCTCACTGTCAGCCAGGGTACTACTACTCACCTCTACCTTTGCAGTTACCTTGTCCAAGGGAACATCAGTACCCACAAGCAGCTGTGGCTCACCTTCAGTCTCACTGCTACAGTGTAGCTCACTCCCTGAAGTAACCACCTCACCAGTCCTGGCTGCACGTATGCCGTCTGTCTGGGTCTCCCCCAGGCTACCAGAACCACATGCTTGTCTCCTAGCCTCACTGTGTGTAACTGCATAAGTACATAATACTGCCTCATCCAAATCCTTCCCTCTCAGGACATCTGCAGGATGGTAGTTCCATACCCCTGTTGTCTCAAGACAACCTACTATTGGCATTTTGTCTTTCACACTTACTGGTTCCCTCACCTTTGGTTCCCCACCTTGCCTCCGTGGACATCTATATGCCACATGGCCCCACTGATTGCATTCAAAACATTTCACCCTAGGTCCTGGACGTGTACCTGGACTAGTGGCTTCCCCTGCTACTGGAAGATTCAGTTGGGGCAGTCTGTGCTGCCCACCATGGGTTTCTTTAGACCCATGAGCAGTACTGGGGGTCCTCTTCCTATGCAGGTTGCCCTGCTTGACAGGTATAGGTCTCTCTTTTTCCCCAACTCATCTGAAGTAGCACATTGTCTATCAGCTAACCAGATCCTCATGTCCTTAGGAAAAGTGCTAAGGGCTTGTTCCCTCACCAAAAGGTCTGCCAGCCCTTCAAAAGTGGTGACCTGACATCCACTCACCCAGCTATGAAAATAAGTGCGCAGTTCAGCATTATATTCGCATACATTTTCATCTGCCTTGCATCTATGCTCACAAAACTTTTTCCTATACATTTCAGGTGTTAGCTTAAAACATTCTAAAAGACATTTTTTTTACAGCAGTGTAATCAAAACAGACAGAGTTAGGCATTTGTGGTATACACATAGGTGGTAATCCATTAAGTACAGAAGAAGTAATTAGGGACCTGAGGACCCAAGTTGATAGCAATCTCTCATTTGACAACCACGTGGCCAAAGTGGTTAGAAAAACATTTTATATAGCCCACCTAATCATGAAGGGATTCACATCTAGATCAGGGGAGGTCATCGTGCCTCTTTACTCATCCCTCATCAGGCCCATAATTGAGTACAATGCCCCTTTTGGGATGTACCTTACCAGACACCTGCAGCAACTGGAAAGACCCCAAAAGTACCTCACCAAGAGGATCAAAGGGCTCAAACAGATGCCATATGCTGCCTGGTTAAAGAAACTCCAGCTCTACTCAGTGGCATACCGCCTGCTCAGAGGCGATCAAGCCATGTCCAACCCGGAATTAATGGACATGCTGCACCTCAGAAAATCCAAATCCCATCGAGCTACGTGCTCGAGAGACTTGAACCTCAGCACTGAAATAAATAGGACATGCTGGAGGGACAGATTCATAACCCAGAGGCTCCCTTCACTCTGGAATAAAATCCCAGTCCAGGTTAGGCAGAGTCCCTCATTGACTCTCTTCAAGAGGAATCTTGATGAGTGGATGAGAGATCATAGGTTTACCCCGGGTATCACTTCTGTGTCACTGTTAGACAGAGGCACAGTATACTAACCTCGAAAAAGGGCATAGCAAAATTAATTTAAAATGGGTGGTGAAAGCCAAACACACTCTGGCTAGGCTTATAAATTCCCTAGGGCAGATAGCCTAGTATGAACCTATGAACCTATGAACAAGTTACAGCTTTCCCATGGAATAAGGGGGTCAGGAACCGTACCCAGAGCATTTGGTCAACACTATACTGTTTGCATACCGTTTCAAACATGTGAATGAAACTATCAAAATTATCCCCTCTTTAAATTGTGGAAGAAATGTACTGACCTGTTGTGCTTCTAGGGTCCAGTTACTCCCTTCCCCATTACCTTCATGACTCTGGCGAAAAGTCAGCATTTCCCACTCATACTTCCTCTGATGCTCCTTTTCTTCAGCTTCTATCTCCAAACGCCTGGCTTCCAACTCGTCTCTTTAGCTCCAAGTCCACTGCAGAAAAGTTGAGCTGTCCATTCTCCGAGGATCTTGTATCTCCATTGCCAGTCTGATTGTCCTTTGCAGAAAGGTTGAGCTGTCCATTCTCCGAGGATACTGTATCTCCACTGCCAGTCTGATTGTCCTCCTGGATGCTGTTTTCTGATGCAGCTGTAACCAAGGCTACAATCAGGTCTAACTTAGTCAGGTTTCCATGCACCAGTGCCCTTGCCTGGCACATCTCCACAAGCAAGGCTCCTTGTTAGCTTTTCATACTCTTGTGCTGACATGCTGCCTGCTCACCCTGACTAACTAAGCTAACAAAAGAAATAAAACAATTGTGATCTGAACTCTGAGTATTCACTGTGTGGCTGATTTAGAGTACAAAACACCTTCAGAGATCACTGTACATAAGCTTCAGGATTCACTCTACCCACACCACTGCAAACCACAAGTGAGGATATCTTATCCCAACCACTGCCAACCACAAATGTGAGGATATCTTATTCCAACCACTGCCACCATAAATGTGACAACCGTGCCCTGGCCCAGTAATCAAGGAGCCTCAATCCTCACCACTAACACCAGGGAGGGCGTCTCATATAGGACAAAAGGATAACAAATACACACAGTAAAGTACAATTTCCCTTAAGTGCACACAGAGATCACAGTCAGTCTGGGGCTGGTTGCTTCCTTGCTCTCCAGGTCCCCAGTAAGACTCCCCACTGGTACAGCTATAGGGTCCAGATCTCAGCCTAGCTGGCAAGCTAACCTCAAGCACCCTCTCTGTCCCACCAGTGCTCCGTGTCCCTGTCCAAGTAGCTGACACACCACACACACACACACACACACACACACACACACACACACACACACACACACACACACACACACACACACTTTGAGATAAGTATTTATAAAACTTCATAGACACTCCTGGGAAAAGCTGACACAGATTCTCCAGCTGTGCCCCTTTACCCAGACTATACGGTAGTAATTTTTGCCATCACCAGCTAATACTTACCAGCTATGCAAAGGCCCTTAAAAGGGTGTCCAATTATTACTGTGCAATATTATTATCCAATTGGTGATGTGACTAATCAGTCTAAGGCTATTGGAAGGGCTTATTACAATAAACTCTATAAATACGCAATGTACTCTAGAGCTTACTTATCTCTACACAAACCAGCCACAGGTAAAGATTTTTAAATATTTAATAATAAATAATTAAAAACACCAGACAATACTACTAAACCACAGTGATATCTAAGAGCTCAGGCATCACACAGAAACTTAAAACAATACAGTAGGAAAGTTCTAATGTAACAGAAAGACACTTGTCTAACTTTCTTCTAAGTACCTAGGTATTACTACAAGAAAACATACTTCTAAGACACTACTTACATAAGACAACAGGCAGAGTTCTGATAAGTTGGATATCAAGATCAAAATGCTTACAGTCTCTCTCTGAACAATAGTTTTTAAACTCACTAACAAACATGTTTGCTAGGCCCTCCAAGATTACATCATTTTGACACTTAGGTTTTCCCTGTATACACATTACATCATTTTGACAGTTAGTCTGGAGTTCCCAGGCAAAAAAGCTACATCATTTAACAATCTAACACCTGCTCGGGAAACTACAACAATAAAAGACATTTCACATGTACACTCTAGCAATTATTCCTTAAGTTAAGACAATAGAAAGAATGTGTTCAGCCAGCCACTTTGGCACCACTATTTAGATCAAAAGGGTATACAAGACACACTTTTAACTTCAAAAAGCATTTTAAATGCTTGGCTTAGTTTTCCTTACAGCAGATGGCAATGTTGCTATAATCTTGAAGTTCTCATTTTGCAATGTGTTCTTTCATTTAAGAACACAAGCCTGTATTTTACATTTATATTTACAAATGATAGAATTATGTATCGAATTCTATTTGACAAGGCTGACAGCCTTCGTCCATCTTCCCCCAATCTTCACATTGTAAAATGCTGCATTCAGTGTAACAGCACATTGACTCCCATGTCAGTGAGAGGGAGAGGGTTGCATTGATATACATATATATAGATATAGATAGAGCTATTAAAGGACACGTGGACCATTGATTGTGATAAGTATCCAGATTTCAAAACAGATCTGTAACTTCCTACTTTGTAAGTATAATCCTTTAGTGTTTTTACCTGACTCTACTAATTTTATACTCAACACTGAATGTACCTCATTATCCCTAAGGGAGTCGTATGCTTAGCATAATTTGCTCCATAAATAACTATAGCTGTTGGAGAAAATTCTCAAGTTTTGTAAACTAGAGGTGTATGAATTTCACATGATCTCTGACATTCTCAAGTAGCAGTAGATCACATTTACTAAGCATGTCAGTTGTACATATGCTACAAACACCTTTTTCAAGAAATCCTTGTTCGTTATATCAACATTTCTGAAAATCAAGCTGATGACTTTAGTCGCCTTATGAACTGGAATTAAGAATTGCTACACTAAATGTTAGCTCACTAACATGATGGAGCTTGAAAGTGGATGACATGATAATAAGAAGGAGGCTGGACATTGTATGCATCCAAGAGACAACATGGAAGGGCAGTACAACAAAGCCACTGGGCTTGGAATCCAAAGTCTACTTCTCAGCAGGAGGATAGGCTAGAAATGGTGTAGAAATTGTAGTGAGGGAGACAGTTCAGAATGCAATGAGTGATGTTATCAGAATTAGTGACAGACTCATAGCAATCGGATTCCAGCCTAATTATAGGACAGTATTCATAAGCTCTACCTATACCCACAGGAGAGTTGTGAGTGAGGAAGATAGCACATTCAAACAGCAGTTGCAGGACCTACTAGATAAAGCAGAACAACATGAACTGGTGTTGATAATGGGTAACCTGAATGTACATATCGGGACAGACAAAAGAGCATAAGAGGTCTGCCTATAGTTGATGATGTTATGCACAGGATCTCTCTTATGAATAGGTATTATATCCACCAAGAAAGTGCATACCTCTCATGTCCCATGAGAATAACTTTTCTACAATTATTAAGATGACCTCTGCTAATACTCTCAAAATTGTTCCAACTAGAAGAAATCCCTTACACACCTAATACCACTAAGTTGATACAGTTAATACAGTGTCAGATTTATAATTTATCATGAGTAATATTCCATGTGTATATGAATCTTAAGCACAAATTCAAATGTGTTGAAATGTGAGTTGCTAAGTGGACACAGTTGTTTAACATTAGCTATATTATCTGGAATAATAGTGAGTAGTATATCCAAAGTGTTATTGAGCCTAGTGGGAAAGTCAATTAACTGCGTTAGCTTATTAAACATAAAAAAGTCGAGGAATTCATCCTCCACAGTGACCCAGCTGTTCCTATTTTCCAATTTTTAAATTTCTATGTATTGTTAATTTTTTGTTTTGTAAATTTATTTTCTTCACTCATATATGGATATTGTTCACTAACTGACATAGATGGACATTTGTAGCAAACCAGCAAGTGAACCGAATTAACCGTCCAATTCACATTTAGTTCTAAGAACAACAATTCACAGCTGTAATTGACTGCATTCACCTTTACTGGTACTCCACAAGTTATCAATAGCATCACGCCACCACCCCTACCTTACTTTCTCTCAAATAGTCATACAGTAAATAACCCTTCGCATTTCCATGGTTCAGTAATTAGAATCACATTTTACTTATCTTTCCTACAAATTAATTGTAATTCATTCATTTTTCTATTTAAACTCCTGGCATTTGTGTAGTAACATCTTAATTCATTATTTGATTTTCCCTTAACATTTCTGAAGGCATTATTTGTATAAAATCCAAAACTTGCTTCACAATATCACCGTACTTCTTACTCATCTATTTTTCTCCCAGATAACGCAAAATAAACTCATCTTTCCCAAACAATTTCTCATTTGTCTTAAAATCACCCCATCTTTCTCAAACAATTTCTCATTTGTCTTAAAATCACCGCACATACTAATTAAATAAATGTCTTTTGAAGTGCAAAAGTTTCTAAGTTTATATATAAATAACTGTGTGTGTGTGTTTTGTGTGTGTTTGTGTGTGTGTGTGTGTGTGTGTGTGTGTGTGTGTGTGTGTGTGTGTGTGTGTGTGTGTGTGTGTGTGTGTGTGTGTGTGTGTGTGTGTTACTTATCGAAAAGGACAACTATTAAATGTCAGTTAATAAACTATGTTGCACATCTCCCACACAGCTTATTGTGTATGTGTTTATGTCGAAACTGAAAATAATGAACCTCAAAATATCTTAAAAAATACACAAAACGCAAAACACGGAAAACTCATAATACTGAATCACAAAATATCAAATAATTCTATCCAACTAAAATTACCTGTATCATGCACCACAACTACAAAATTATGATCAAGTGTGATCTTGGTAGTGGTACTGTTAGGAAAGTAGTTTTTAGTTGCATAATGTGTAGGGTTAGGGCAGGGCAAGGTTAGGGTCAGCATAAATAACTAAGCGGGGCAAGGGGGCTTCTGTGGATATTTACTCAGTTAGTAAATAAACACAGAAAAAATAAAAATAAAAAAGAATATAAAATGATAAACAAATCAACGAAAGGAAGAGAGAAAAACTGTTCAGAAGGAAGCCAGAGTTCTAGTAATTTGTTCTTGTCTTTAAAAAGAACCTGTTTTGTAAATACCCACAAAAAATGTATATGCTATAAAGAAGTGAAATGTGAGAAGGACGATGCTAACACAAGTTTTTTAGTGTATCTTCAAATACTTTGTGATCCATAATATTACTCTTGGTCTCAGTACACAATGGCCTTAATTCTGAGTACACATTCACTCCTTCTGGATGCACTCTGCTACAAAGATGTACCATCTTACAATAATGCTATTGATCAGTTTTTAAATCATACATCGTACACTATGAAAAAAATGTCAGAACACCATATGCATTCAATAAAGGTGCTGCTGGCTTCAGAAGAATTACCTGATGTGAAAGTATACAGCTAAGGCAGTTATTTTATTTTTACCTAGGTATAAAGCATTTCCTTTTCCTATTTAGCAGAATATAATTAAAGGATTGCTAAAATATGGAAAATGTTCTCCATTCCTGGAGGACATAGCATATAGATCCCAGTAATAAAGACTTGGCAAAAACTAAACATGTTTGTACAATGAAATTCACAAGTGTTTTATCAAGTCTTGATATGATATACACCAAGCAGACTTGTAAAAATATAAAAGTTTATGCATGCAGGCTCATGATTTGTGAGCCTTTGGCCAGATCTTCTATGCACCTGCTCAGGGACATCTGCTCTCTTGTAGATAATAACTGCAGTTTACTTGCTGTTACAAGCTTTACATAGCGATGCTGTTTGCTTATGGGAGATACTGTGAGAGGAACTCCGGAATCTCAGGAGTACAGTTAGTGTATATGATAGAAAACAACACAAATTTCACAACTGGTACATGCAGAGTTATCATTATGCAGCCTTGTTGCATGAGGCAGACAATATATTTTCTTCTGTGGAAACTTGTATGATGGGTCAACTGCTCTGCTGTAGGTGTGATTATCTGCACTGTGCAATCTATGCATGCAGATAGTTGTAACTGAGCTTAAACATCACATATTTCTTTACTGAGGTAAGTGAAATATGAAGCTCAAAAAGAAAGAAGAAAGGAATTTTTAAAATCCATGACCCCAGCTGTAATAGTAATAATAATAATAATAATGATAATATTGTTGTGTCTTTCAGCATTTCCTGGTTAGGGGTCGCCACAGTGGAACTCCGGTCCATTAATGATTGGCAGTAGATTTTTACGTGCCAAGTTGCCAGCTCTGACGCACAACCTTCAACGAAGGTACACTCATTCACGCATGTCTCCACACAGAAGACGCTTTAGCTGAGAATCGAACAGGACAACGTCTTACTGTGAGGCAACAACGCTACCGCAGCACCACCACTGCAGTACTACTACTACTACTACTACTAATAATAATAATAATAATAATAATAATAGCAATAAAATGATATTTTGAATTTTTGCATGTTGCCAAGTTTACATTTATTCTTACAGTTGTTTTAACTGTGTAAAGTACCCACTACTCACATGTACAGGTTTATAGTGTTGTAGTAAATATTCTGAACCAAACAAAAGATCCAAGTTTGTCAAAAGGAGATTATCGCAGTGGATGAGTCCATCCAGTTGTATAATTAGTTTGTTAGTATACTCCAGAAGTAGAACACTGAATGTCTGTTGGGGATGATGTTAAGGTAGCTATGTATTAAGCAGTGCTTCTCGGATTGTGGCTAAGATTTGGTGTGTGCAGTAATTGTGAACTCTGCACTGAGAGGAGGCTTAAGTGTATGCACATTGTGCATGATAACTGCATATTCTCTCACTAGTGGCATAAGTGACTTGAGTGATTCTGCATTGAGATGGGGTGACAGGACAGACATACAGCCCATTATATACTTCATGGACTCATCCTTCATATCAAACATATCCACAATATGTATACAGCTAAAATCTAAATAGCTGGAATTAAGTGGGAAGCCCATAGTATCTCCCATGGTATTATCCCTCCTTAAATGTGCCTAATGGACAGGTTCAGTCGATGTACAGTCCAAACAAATACAGGCCTATAAAGAGTCACACCATTTCACCAATGGATCATGGAAGATAATTAAAAACAAAAGATGATCCATTAAGACTGAAATGACTGAAAAACTGGCAAACAGCCTGCACACATTTATATGCCCCAACAAAATATTGTTGCTCATAACATAGTATAAAATATATTTTTACCATAAATGTTAAATGTCTGGGCAATGAAACATAGGATCATAGGAACATAGGAGATTACTAGGCTATTGACCCTAAGGTCATTTTAAGCCTAGCTAATGTAATACCATGAAAATGCTAGTCAATACCCAAGATTGCAGTCAGTGATGACTGCCCATGTCCAGGAGGGTTGTGGGCACTACCCCAGTAAGAATTTATGGTGCCCCATTCACTTGTCCAGATTCCTCCTGATAAGTGTCATAGCATTGCTCTGTTTCACATGAATTGTTAGCTTGTTCCAAAGACTTGGCAGTAAATTGGCGATAAATATGTTCCTTCACCATGTCCTAATTAAGTCCCATTTGATTTATTGATGTGCATCAAGTTCATTAGGTTTGAGCCTTGGCTTGCTTTATAAGCCAGGCATAAGTCACCCCTAGGAAGTCTATATGACACAAGAGTATAGTGATAGGGACTTTAGTCAGTCTTTGTAAGGTACATGTTGGAGCCCCTTGATCTTCTTTGTTAGAAACCTTTGAGCTGCAGGTGCTTTGTATTGTACATGCTGAACGGGCATCATACACAACTATGGGATGGATTAGTGCCGAATGTAAAGGGGTTATAACCTCTTTTGCTCTCAGAGTAATACCTTTACTAATGAAATGTGCTATGTAGAAAGTCTTCCTTACTACAGTAGACACATGGTGGTTGATGTTAAGGTTGCAGTCAGCTTGTGATCCCAGGTCCATTAGCACTTCATGGGTACTTAGGGTATTGCTGTTGATTTGATAGTGTTAAGGGACACTGTTTGCCCCAAAGGGAATAATGATGCATTTCTTTGCATTCAGTCTGAGACCCTGACTAATAAGCCAGTTGTTGGTCTGTGTAAGACCCTTCTGGAGTCTACTGATATCAGTTGGGGATTCAGTGATTGCACCTAGTTTGCAGTCGTCTGCAATCTTGGTCAGCCACAACCTCTTAGCTTTGACCTGAACTTCTGAGAAGTATATACCAAACAGTAGGGGCCCAGCACTGACCCCTGCAGCACCCTGCTGGGAACAGGTCTGGTGGTTGATATGGCGTCACCCACTTTGATAGTGTGTGTCTAATTTGTGAGCCAGTTGGCAACCCATCTTACAATAAAGGAGTTTACATTCAGTTTGCTAAATTTATCGGTGATGCCTGATTGTGGGATTGAGTTGAAAGCCTTTGGCAAGTCCAAGTACATTATGTGCATAAATTTGCCCTCATCAGTGACCCTAGTCACATTTTCAAAGAAGTTCACCAGATTTAACAGGCAGGATCTACCCCTGATCAAGCAGAATTGGGTAGGATCCAAGGTTTAGAGGACACATATGTCTTTATTTATGAGGTCCGTAATAATACTTTCCATGGCCTTACAGATGAGGCTGGTCAGGCTTATGGGTCTGTAATTTCCAGGTTCTATTGCTAAGTCACCTTTGTGGAGGGAAAATAACTGTTGCTGTTCTGGGGAATATTTACTTATTATTATTTATATGACATTTGTTATGGGCGGCCATGGTGGTGCAGCGGTTAGCGTTGTTGCCTCACAGCAAGAGGTTCCCTGGTTCGATCCCTGGCTGGTGTGCCTTCCGTGTGGAGTCTGCATGTCCTCCCTGTGGTCGCGTGGGTTTCCTCCAGGTGCTCCGGTTTCCTCCCACATCCCAAAGACATGCTCTAGGTGGTTTGGACACTCTAAATTGGCCCTAGGTATGAGTGCGTATGTGCCTTCTGTGGAAGGTTGGGCGCTGGGCTGGAAACTCGACACCATAAAACTCCACTGCCAATCGTGAGCGGACAGGTGATCTGTTGTGGCAACACCTAACCGGGGAAAAGCCGAAAGAAGAAGATTTATATGACATTTGTTGACCGGGATAGTCCGACTGAGCTTGCACCCTTTTCCAGCAGAGGCCTGGGGATAAAAGCTCCACAGTACAAAATATACAATAAGAAATTTCACAGTACAAATTAAATTTCACAGTACAAATTAAGCTAGTAATACATTCATTCAACAATTTATACAAGTAACAAGAAAATTGCAAGCAAGTAATTAATTCTTCATTTGGTTATGTGAGTAAAATTATAGTACATACAAGTAAAGTTTAATAAAATTAGGGCAAATAGGTGAGCATTGCTGTACAAGAAAGGGATAATTTGGTAGATTTGTTGCTGTTCTCCATTTCACAGGAACAAAGCCTGTGGTTAGGCTATGACTGAAAATGGTACTTAATGGTGAGGCCTAGTTCATGTTTTAGCCTGTTTAGAAGACAACCTGGGATGTCGTCTGTTCCCATAGAGGCTGTGTTTTTTGCCTTGGATGAGGCTTTGAAGACTTGCTCTTCAGATATGGGGGGAGGGGGGGATTTGGGGGGAAAGTTTGCGATAAGTTAGGAGGGGCTAAGGGAGTTATATTTTCACCAAACCTTTCCATTAGCAGGTTGGCTATCTCTGTAGGGTCAATGTGTATGACACAGTTGGTCAGTAGTTCTGCACCTGCTTGGGTCCTACATTTTAGGCTACATACATAGCTGTAAAAGGCCTTATGGTTATCCTTGGCTGTACTAAGTTTCTCTCAAAGGAGCCTTTAGAGGATTTGACAAGTTGTCTTATTTGCCTGTTGAGGCTAAGGAAGGTGCTTTTCCATTGTAGGAACCTTGCCTTTGTTTTCTTGGACAGCAACCCTTTTGCATTTATTGTAAAGTTTATTAATACTGGATGTCCACCATCACAGCTTGTTTTTTCTTGGGGCTCTAGCTTTGATACTTTCTGGTACAGGACTTTAGTGTAAGCTTCGGTGTAGTTACCACTTCTAGCTTGTGGTGGGGCTTGGAATGCAGTTATACTTTCACCTAGGAGGGTATAGTTTGCCTTGGCAAAGTTTTTTAGACTGATTTCACCTTTTGTGAGTTCCTTGTTAGTGCCAGCTCGAAGGTGACTGTTTTGTGGTCAGATTTAACTAATGAGGGTCCGACTGTTGTGGCAGTGCATCTGTTTTTCATGTTAGTGAAGACCAGATCTAGAAGGTTTGTTCCACTTGTTGGGGTAAGAACAATTTGTTCCAGGACATTTGAATTAACGCTAGCGAGTTGGAGCCAGTATAGGTTTTCCTGTTGATGGTGGCATAATTGAAATTCTCCATAACCAGAGTGCTTGGTAAAATTTGGATTGCCTCCAGTTTGGTTAAGTAGGCTTTGTGGGTATCATGACCCATGGAGGGGGATCTATAACTGGCTATGACTTGAATGGGGATCTTACTCACTGTAACCTGGAGTTGGAGAAACTCCATGGAGTTTTCCAGTCTTACTAGATGGGGGCAGGGGTGAATTTATCTCTAATATAGACAGAAACACTGTCTCCTTTGGTTTTCACACATTCATTTTGCAGTTTAAAGGTATGGAAGGGATTTTAGCCTTGCAAGGCCTGGGTACACTCTGAGGCCTTGAACCAGGTTTCTGTGACTGCACAGACATCTACATCTTATAGTGGCAGAAGTGCTTCCAGGGAGTACAGTTTTTGGTATAAGCTCCTACCATTTAGCAGCAATACCCTGATGTTGTTCTGGTTGGCTAATTTTGTGTCGGTAATGTTGTTTTTGAGACCTTGCCTAAAACAAAGTACTATGGGGGAGGCAACAGCTTTTGCCAGCAGCCGAAACCATAGAGGTGCTAGCTGCAAACCGTCTCTGGTAAAGCAGCAGGGTTTAATGACCATGGCTTCCCAGGCTGACAGGAAATGGATCCCCCTTTGAATGACACCAAAAACTAAGCCAATTATTGAAATCAATAATTTTTTTGTTTATATTGCAGCATAATCTAGGTGAGGGCAGTATGCTGCTCAAGACTAGGGACATACCTGCCTGGACACATGAATATCCATTACTTGCAGACTATTGTGCCCAGCACAGGACAACACTAACACTAACAGTAACACAGGCAATTACATTTCCAGAGGAGACATAATCAGTGCTCTTTCTTTAGTCAAGATCTGCAGGTCTGTATCCTTTGTACCAATATACAGAAGTGATTGCACTGGGAAACAAAACTTAACATCTAAGCCAAAGTATTTTTCATGAAGTTAAACAGTAAACAAGCTCTTGTGGCTCAACTAATTAGTAACTACATGGGCAGGGAAAAACAGTAGCAAATTCATATTGAAAGTAGGGTGTAATGTAGGGCAATGAGGAACTTTGCATACTTTGCTTACTTATGTAAACATAGCAGCCACTGTCATTAAACTTCAGCCTCCATTAATGGTAATCATAGATATTTGAAGAATGTTATTAACAACTACAATTTGTTGGTGTTGTTTCAGCACACACTGTTTCTAGAAATGGGATTAGTAATATGCTTTTGTTCTTCTTTCTCTTGACTTGGGTGATAGCTGAATGGAACAGATGTTTAAAGTGTGCGGCAGACCACTCAGTACATACAGTGCCAATGGCTTTTCGTAGTAGTAGTAGTAGTAGTACACTGTCTATGGATGGATTCTTAATCACAGACACATTTATGATACACAAATACTACAGATATAGTGTGGAATAAAATTAACCATTCCAATATCCTACACAATACGGCTAAAACCTAACGCACTTCAAAAAACTGCTAAAGTCCCACCTAAATGACAACTGGTTATGCTCCTTCTCCTCACCAGGCTGAACCCATTTCTCCTCTAATGCTCAATCTTTCAGCTGAAAAAGAAAATGATACCCACTGAAAGGGTTGGATCCAAGGTGAATGCTTAGTTTGCCTTACTGTCAGGTTGGCCTTGAGTGATGAACAAAGAAGAAAACAATTTTTTTTAATTCTGTGAATCTTTCATCATATAATAAAGCGTGCAGTAATAATAAACAACAATGATGATGGTACCATTACTAATAACAATAATAGCAGCAGCAATAACAACAGTAGCAGTGGCAACACTAACAATGTGTCAGCTCCGGTTTACTGCAATCTTTTATGGTTCGTTTCTCTTTAAATCATGCACAATCCCACAGCACTTTACTGAAGTCTGTGCTGCGTCAGCAAGTTTTTATGTGTACCATGACAACCTCTCCTTCTTTATGAACTACTAAGGTAAAATGCATGCGAGGGCCTGACACAGCAAATCAAAGGAACTTTTGTTTGAATCTCTCTTTTAGCTGTTGGTGGTAGTTTTACTCAAAAATGCCTATGAAACTAGCAAAGGTCACTGTATGATTTTCACAGATAATACCCATGCTTCAGTGGTGCATTTCTGTTATCTTTTCAACCAGTAGCAGTATATAGCACTCTTCTTTCTACGTATGAGAAATGAAGTGAACAAAGCTGGAAGTAGCAGATGAAATAGAGAGATAGATAGATAGATAGATAGATAGATAGATAGATAGATAGATAGATAGATGATTGATAGACAGATGATAGATAGATAGATAGATAGATAGATAGATAGATAGATAGATAGATAGATAGATACATACATGATAGATAGATAGACAGACACACACACACACACACACACACACACATGCACACATGCATATACATACAAGTATATATATATATATATATATATATATATATATATATATATATATATATATATATATATATATATATATATATACGTAGGGATACAGAGAAGGAGAGATGAATATAAATATATATTTATAGATGGAGATAGACATCTAGTTATCTACATATAGATTGATCTCTATCATCTATATATTCGGGAAAAACAAGGTTACCCCTAGCTACCAAATAGGTGGCAATCCACTGAGCACAGAAGAAGTTATCAGGGACCCAGGTTGATAGTAGTCTGTCATTCGACACCCATGTAGCTAAAGTAGTTAGGAAGACCTTCTACATTGCCCACCTTATCATGAAGGGATTCTCATCTAGATCAAGGGAGGTCATAGTCTCCCTATACTCATCACTCATCAGACCAATGATTGAGTACAATGCCCCATTCGGAATGTATCTGACCCGACACTTGCAGCAGCTGGAGAGGCCACAAAAGTTCCTCACCAAAAGGATAAAGGGTCTCAAACATCTGTCCTATGCTGCCCGACTGAAAGAACTCCAGCTCTATTCAGTCGCCACCGCTTGCTCAGAGGTGACCTTTGCCTAACATACAAGGCCATGTCAAACCCAGATTTGATGAATATGCTTCACCTCAAAAATCTAGATCCGTCAGAGCCACAAGGGCGGAGACTTAAACCTCGACACGGCTATTAATAGGACGTGCTGGAGGGATAGATTCATCACCCAAAGACTCCCTATGCTGTGGAATAAAATCCCGGTATATGTGAGGCAGAGCACCTCGCTGGCCTTGTTCAAGAGAAATCTTGACCAATGGATGGGAGATCGCAGATATACCCCAGGGATTACCTCAGTGTCACTGCTCAACAGAGGCACAGCAAAATAATGGGTATAGTTCCCCATACTAAAGGGGTGGCGTAAGCCACAAAACTATGGGCTAGGCTTGTAAATGCCCTCGGGCAGATAGCCTAGTATGAACCTATGAACCTATGAATCTATATTAATAAATAGATATAGATACAGAAGTATAGCTATAGATATAGATAGAGATATAGAAACAGATATTAATACAGATTAGGGTTGCCAATCATTTAGTCAAAAGCACACATCCTCAAAGTGCATTTAATTGAACCAAAAATCTTGAAACACAGAATATCAGAACTGCAAAACAAGCCTACCATTTTTTTGCAGGGGGAAAGCCCCCCCCCCCCCCCGCACCTCCATAGCCTCTGACAATGTTATATATATATATATATATATATATATATATATATATATATATATATAGGTTCCTAGGTTCATAGGTTCATACTAGGCTATCTGCCCTAGGGCATTTATAAGCCTAGCCAGAATGTGTTTGGCTTTTGCCACCCATTTTAAATTTATTTTGCTATGCCCTTTTTCGAGGTTAGTATACTGTGCCTCTGTCTAACAGTGACACAGAAGTGATACCCGGGGTAAACCTACGATCTCCCATCCACTCATCAAGATTCCTCTTGAAGAGAGTCAATGAGGGACTCTGCCTAACCTGGACAGGGATTTTATTCCAGAGTGAAGGGAGCCTCTGGGTTATGAATCTGTCTCCACCATGTCCTATTTATTTCAGTGCTGAGGTTCAAGTCTCTCGCGCGCGTAGCTCGATGGGATTTGGATTTTTTGAGGTGCAGCATGTCCATTAATTCCGGGTTGGACATGGCTTTATACATCAGGCACAGATCACCTCTGAACAGGCGGTATGCCACTGAGTAGAGCTGGAGTTTCTTTAACCGGGCAGCATATGACATCTGTTTGAGCCCTTTGATCCTCTTGGTGAGGTACTTTTGGGGTCTTTCCTTTTGCTGCAGGTGTCTGGTAAGGCACATCCCAAAAGGGGCATTGTACTCAATTATGGGCCTGATGAGGGATGAGTAAAGAGGCACAATGACCTCCTCTGATCTAGATGTGAATCCCTTCATGATTAGGTGGGCTATATAAAATATTTTTCTAACCACTTTGGCCACGTGGTTGTCAAATGAGAGATTGCTATCAACTTGGGTCCCCAGGTCCCTAATTACTTCTTCTGTACTTAATGGATTACCACCTATGTGGTAATTTGTGGGCACTTTGTTTTTGCCAAAGGGGATGACTATACACTTTTTGGCATTTAGCTTGAGGCCATGGCTCTGGCACCAGTTGTCTGTTTCTATGAGGCCCTTTTGGAGGATGCTTGTGTCGGCTGGAGAGTCGATTATGGTGCCCAGTTTGCAGTCATCTGTGAACTTGGTCAGCCACAGTCCTTCTGTGTTGGCCTGTACCTCCGAGAAATATATACCAAACAAGAAAGGTCCCAGGACTGAGCCTTGTGGGACACCACTGTAACTGGTTTGGAGTCTGACATGGCTCCAGCAATTCTAACCATGTGGGTTCTGTCCTTGAGCCAGTTTGCAATCCATCTAGTGACATAGGGGTTTATATTTAAGCTGGTGAGCTTATCTATAATGCCTGAGTGGGGTATTGTATCGAAGGCTTTTGCAAGGTCCAGGTAGGCTGTGTGGACCACCTTCCCCTCGTCAATGGCCTTGGTGACTGTTTCAAAGAAATCAACCAGGTTTAAGAGGCAGGATCTGCCCTTAACAAAGCCGAACTGGGTAGGATCCAGTGTCTGTAGGTCCCCAATATCTTTATTTATGAGGTCCATGATGATCCTTTCCATAGCTTTGCAGACCAAGCTAGTCAGGCTTATGGGGCGATAGTTTCCAGGATCCGTTGAGGCACCACCTTTATGGAGAGGGACCACTGTTGCTGTACGCCACTCTTGGGCACATATCCTGTAGTAAGGCTGAGATTGAACAGTAGTTTTATGTTTGGGTTTAGCTCTTCTTGGAGTTCATGTAGGACGCAGCCCGGGACACCGTCTGGTCCCATTGATGCTGTGTTTTTTGCTTTGGAGAGGGCGGATCTTACCTGAGCATCTGAGATGTCAGGGGGGGCAGCACTCTGCTGGGATAGATGTTTGCCCTTTTGGTGGGGAGGGGGGGGGAGAAGTTTGCGCTGAACCTGTCAGCTAGGATGTTGGCAATGTCTGTGGGTTCGGTGTATTTTTTGTCATTTTGGACTAATTCTGAGCATATCTGGGAATTATCACCCAGGTTCCTAACATAACTTAAGAAAGCCTTGTGATGATCCTTAGTGTCCTGTGCAATTTTTCTCTCGAAGCTGGCCTTAGACAATTTTATGAGTGCCCGTAGTTTTTTGCTAATACTGATCAGTGATGCCTTCCCTTTTTGGGATTTTGCTCTATCATTTAGTAGTATATATATATATATATATATATATATATATATATATATATATATATATATATACCAACTCTGAGGTCTCACTGTAGTGGGAAAGGACCAATACCCCGATCTCCATTCTGTGTTTCGAGCTTGCCAGTTTCACTGAATGTGCTTCAAAGATATGTGCCTCTGTGTGAAATCAGGGAACCAGATACAGACAAACGTATGCACATACACATCTACAACTGCATCATCCTTCACTTGTTTTACAGCTTCTCAGGATCTGGTCACTGACATCTACTTAGTTCATTTGTCTACTCTTTGAAATATCATCTTGTTTTTTTACTACATACTACTATTTCATCAGTCTGAATTATATTAAGCATATAGACCTTTTACTCTGGCTGAGGCATAGCATGCCACATTATAAGCCAATCTGTCTCTTAGTTGTAGTGCTAATCTTAACCATGTCAGGCTAATAGTTCCAGACAACTCTATTCTTATTTCTAAGATTTGGCACACAGGCTTTGCATCAGAGTATATGCTGTCAGTGAATATCACATATTCCTTCACATAAAGAATGCCCATTTGATAAATACACATATCCACTGTGTTTATTCATGCAGTGAGTTGCAAATGTTGTAGTTCACTGATAGGTTAGTGGCTCCTGGGAAGGAGTGTGAGATATTTTACTGTAATATATCTCCTGCATTTGATTCTCCTGCACAGCCACTAAAGTTCAAGATGTATTATGTAGTTTTGACTGAAGTTTCATCATCTGAGTGATCTTCACATCAGAACATGACCTTGTAAATGTCATGTACTGCTTGAAGCCAAGTCTGAATTTGTTCTGCAGTGATTCATTTGTAAAACTCTCTCCTCCTGCTGTGCCCACTGAAAAAGCTTTTCTTCAAGAAATGTGTGAGCATATTAATTCATTAATTCACCTAGATAACGCCTGCCTGGAACTTTAGAGTTTGTGACATGCAAAATTGAAATGCATTTTGGAAACTATATTCGCTCATTAATGGGAAAAATGTATGCTGACTAGTACCCTCAAGGTCTTATTTCCTAAAATTACTATTTGTTTAAAAAGAAAAACTACAAAACCCACCAGTGTAGCTGCCAGGTTCACAGACAAAATGCACATTTCATGGACTCCTTTTTACAAGGATTGTGTCCTGGTATCAGTGTCCGTTTCAGTTGTATAGTTTAGTTTGAGTCCATCAAATAAAGTGATGCACTTTTACATATTTTTGTTGGTAAATCCTAACCTAACTAATGTAGAAAGGACAAGTAATGTTAATTTGCGTGCTCATGGTTTGTGGTTTGAGTTTCTGAATATAATTTGTATGTTTCTGGTCTATGATTTAAACACCTGTTGATGCTAGTTTACTTGATTTTCTTTCATACTGTATGTTACTGTAACAAGACAGATTTTTCTTGGAGTTGGACTTTATTGTTTTGCAGCTGTTGTTTGACTTTGGATTTTGTATATTTAAATGAGGGAGTGGCACTCTGCAAAACAGACACTGATCTTCACCAGTTTATTTGAGTATCAGTGAAGCTGCAGTTTTGAATGTAGTTTTGATCTCTTAGATTAGATAAGCTGCAGCTCAGTGCAGACCGTAACAAAATGATAATGCGTATCCATTTTATGTAGAAAGAAGTTTAATTTGGATAGGCAAGGAGGTACTTTATGAGTTATTTACTTTTGTTTTTTCATAACTCAATTTTATGAACAACATTAGAATGTTAAAATACACAATTTTTATACATAACAAAATACACAGGGTTTGAACATAAACATTGGCAAAATTCTTCACATGACTATCAGTTATACCTCACTATTGTCTAAATGAAACAGCAATATAGACCAAGACTCATGCCACTGTTTCATATCAAGGATTGCATTATGTCATCCTTTTAATAGGTTCATAGGTAAGTAATAGGCTATCTGCCCGAGGGCATCTATAAGTCTAGCCAAAATGTGTTGGCTTTCACTGCCCCCTTAGATTAGTTTCCTGTGCCTCGGTCCAGCAGAGCCATTAGTTCCCTGTGCCTCTGTCCTGCAGAGCCACTGTAGTGATCCCTGGAGTAAATTTTCTGTTTCCCATCCACAAGTCAAGGTTTCTCTTGAAGAGTGTTAGTGAGGGGCTCTGCCTAATGTAGATTGGAATCCTGTTTCAAAGCATGGGGTGTCTCTGGGATAGGAATCTATCCCTCCAGCACATCATATTTATCGTTGTGGTGAGGTTTAGATCCCCTAGAGCGTGTGGCTCTTGGGGATTTGTTTTTTTTTTAGCTGGAGCATGTCCATCAATTCTGGGTTGGACATGGCCTTGTATGTCAGGCAGAGATCACCTCTAAGTAAGCAGTATGCAACCGAGTACAGCTGGAGTTTTTTCAGTTGGGCTGCATAGGGCATATGTTTGAGGCCAGTAATCCTCTTGGTGAGGTACTTCTGTGGTCTTTCCAGCTGTTTCAGGTGTCTTGTAAGGTACATCCCAAATGGGGCATTGTACTCTATGATGGGTCTGATGAGTGATGAGGAGAGGGGCACAATAACCTCTTTTGTTCTAGATGTGAAACTTTTTGTGATTACGTGGGCCACACAGAAGGAATTTTCTAACCACCTTGGCAATATGATTATCAAAGGAGAGATTACTATCTACTTGGGTCCCCAGATCCCTTATTACATTTTCTGTATTTAGGGGACTACCACGTATGTGGTAGTTCGCAGGTACTTTGTTTTTTCCAAAGTGGATAACTATGCACTTTTTGGCATTTAGCCTGAGGCCATGATTTTGACACCAGGTATCCGTCTCAGTGAGACCCTTCCGGAGGATGCCTGTAACAGCTGGAGAGTCAATTATGGCTCCCAGTTTGCAGTCGTCTGCAAACTTGGTCAGCCATAGTCCTTCTTTGCTTGCATGTACCTCTGAGAAGTATATACCGAACAGGGGGGGTCCTAGGACTGAGCCCTGGGGGATGCCACTTGTAACCGGTTTAGAGTCAGACCTAGAGCCTGCAACTCTCACAGTGTGGGTTCTATTCGTGAGCCAATTGGCAACCCATCTCGTGACATAGGGGTTTATGTTCAGGCTGGTAAGCCTGTCTATAATACCAGAATGGGGAATGGTGTCAAAAGCCTTTGCAAGGTCTAGGTAGGCTCTGTGGCCCTCCTTTCCCTCATCTAAAGCCTTGGTAACTGTCTCAAAGAAGTCCATCAGGTTTAGGAGGCATGATCTGCCCTTAACAAAGCCAAACTGGGTAGGGTCCAATGTTTGAAGGTTACCAGTGTCTCTGTTAATGAATTCCATGATGATGCACTCCATAGCCTTGCAGACCAGGCTAGTCAGGCTTATAGGGTGATAATTCCCCAGGTCCGTTGTGGCTCCAACTTTGTGGAGTGGGATAAATGTTGCTGTGTGCCATTCTATGGGTATGTAGCCTGTAGAGAGGCTGAGTTTGAACAGTGTGTTTACATGAGGGGTTAGTTCATTTTGGAGCTCATGTAAGACACAGGCTGGGACACCGTGTGGTCCCATTGAAGCTGTATTTTTGGCTTTGAATAGGGCTGTTTTAACCTGTGTGTCAGTGACTGCTGGGGCACTACATTCTTCTGGTATGGTTATGTGCCCTTTAGGGGGTGAGAGGGGGGTGAAGTTTGCACTAAACCTGCCTGCCAGAATGTTGGAAATATCAGTCAGTTGAGTGTATTTTGTGCCATTCTGCACTAACTCAGAGCAGATCTGAGAGTTTCCACTTAGGTTCTTGACATAGCTAAAGAACGCTTTGTGGTTATCTTTGGAGACGTTGGCAATTTTTCTTTCAAAGCTAGCCTTGGATGATTTTATGAGGGATCATAGTTTCTTGCTGATACTGATCAGGGATGTCTTTCCTTCTTGGGATTTTACTGTTTTCTGCACTAGTTTCCTCCTTCTATTGTATAGCTTGTTTATGGCAGGGGTCCACCAGACTGGTTTCCTTTTCTTGGAGGAGTGAGTCTTGGTTTTGCTTGGGATAGCATGATCCATGCATTCTTGCAGATGCGCATAGAGCACATTTGTAAGGGATTCAGAAGTTTGGACAGCATTGTCCTTTAGCCTGGGGGCTGTGAACCTTTCCACCTCGGTCTTAAGTAACGTGAAGTTTGCTTTTGAAAAGTTTTTCACAGTGGTTTCCTTGATTGCGGGTGGGGGCGGAATGTGGATATCCAGAGTGATTAGTCTTTGGTCTGATCTAACCAGTGAGCGTTTGACCTCCGGTGTAGAACACCGGTCGCCCATGTTGGTGATAACCAGGTCCAATATGCTGTCAACTCTGCTGGGGGTGTTGACCAGTTGTTCCAGGGCATTCAAGTTTATAAATTCTAGGAAGTGTTGGGTGAGGGAGTTAGTACTTGAGTAGTTCTCCCAGTTAATGTTTGGGTAATTGAAATCACCCAATATTAGGGCGTTTAGTAGGACCTTCATATTTTCCAGTGTCTCCAGAAATGCGGAATGGGGGTCCTGGGTCATGGTGGGTGATCTGTAGCAAGCTATAATTTGAATTGCAGTTTTGCCCATTGTTAGTTGCACATGGATGATCTCTGAGGCTTTGTGCTGTGCCACTAACCCGGAGGTGTGGGTATCCCTGATGAATATGGATACACCCCCACCTTTTGTGTTTCGGTCCAGGTTCTGTGGCCAAAAAGTATGGTATGAGTTATAGCCTGTTAGTGCTGGGTTGCTCTCTGGAGCCTTATACGAGGTTTCTGTTACTGCACAGATATCAATGTTTTCCATACTGAGGAGTGCCTCGAGTGCATGCATTTTGAGGTTTAGACTTCTGGCGTTGAGTAGCATTACCCTCAGTTTTTGGTTATTTGTGCTATTTATGGTGGTGGGTTTGTCTTTTGAGCCTTGCCTAAAAAATGCACTATGGGGGAGGCAAAAGCTTTGGCCAATATTTGAAAGCCTAAGGGTGACAGGTGCAAGCCATCTCTTGCGAAGTAACATGGCTTATCAAACATGCCATCCCATTAAAGTATATGATAATCTAAGAAATACAGACTTCCATTTTTTAAGACCCACATCTAGTGAATAAAAATAAGAGCAACACTTGTAAGAATTATATTACTACTTCAAGAATAGGTAGTCAGTGATAAGCCATTTGCAAACAATGTCATTCCAAATAGCTAAAATCATTGGCCTGCAGGAGTTCACTGCATATTATCATATACTCTGTGATTTACTTTTGAAAAACCTCAGGTATAATACTTATCTCAGGCAATGTATATCCTACCATATGCTCAAAGAATGTATACATCTTTTTGATATATCTAAATATCTGTGAGATGTTTAAGTGTATCCAGAATATTGAGACTAAGCTCTCAGTAGCATCCTACCCTGTGAATGCACACACACACACACACACACACACACACACACACACACACACACACACACACACACACACACACACACACATACCTCTAGAGATTAACAGGTTGTGAAGATTACAGCCAGAGAAGCCTGTGCTTCCAGAAGCCAGAAACTTGACAAAGTCAGCACCTTAAACACATTATACAAAATAAGGACCTATTACTGACAACAATAGATCATTCATTCACTATCGTTATTCTATACTATGCCAGTGGAATGAGCCCACAATAACAGAACACCTGAAGTTTAATCTGAACTAAACCAGAGTTGAAACCCTTAAAGACAGACATTGTGGTCAAGTAGCTTCTAGAACATCCTAATAAATGGTGGCTCTATGACGCATAAGACAGACACATACCTCATTGGACTTTGCAAAAAAGTCTCTGACAGTGTCATGCCTGATTTCAGCCTAAACTGGGAATATCTCTGCTAGGTTAAGAATTATGAAAATGCTGGTATTCATGATGAGATGAGCTGTCTGTGAACATTACAACAAGATTTGGTGGGATTGTCTTACATCCTCGCCAGCATGGCAAACTATATCTGTTTAGCAAAATCCTCACATCATCTAGTATGGCATTTGAATGTGAAGACAAAATATTAGCATTCATTTAGTGGTTAAGGATTTGGTATCTTAGGAGCTGGGGACAGTACCTTTTCATCTGGAATGAGCCATATAAGCAGCCAGGAAGCTTTGCACCTAATGTGTTTCAGCCCTCTTTCCTTCTTCCATGATACAGAAGCACTGAAAAGGAAATTTTCCACACCCTAAAAGTTTTCTTTTACACCCCAAATTCTAAACTGAAAAAATGAAAAAAAGTCAAAATAAAATCAGATGGTAGTTTTGCTAGAACAAAGATGTCAACAAAAACAATGGTAATTTAGAAGCTTTCCTTTGCATGGATGATGCTAATAACTGCAATAATTAAAACCTTATATTTCATACATATAGTCTAGGGTATACTTCTTTTCACTGTTCGTGATTTCTTGTGAGAATTGATAGTATCTCAGTACTTATAAAGGAACTCTTTATCGGTTCATAGGTAAATACTAGCCTATCAGTCTCTAGACTATTTCAAGCCTAGTTAAAAAATAGAGGACAGCATTAAACTCTGTGCCTTGTATCTTTTACATAAAGACCTTAACCATTATGTCAACCCTGCCCCCCGGGAATGACTGGTAAACAACAAAAGCTGCAGAATTACTAGACTTTCTGTTCAGGAGACCATTAAGCAACCTAGCCCAAATTTAAATTTCTTCCAAAACACTGTTTGTTTAAGTGACTTACTCAGTGTCACACAATAGTAAATGAAGGGGGGGACTCAAACCTTGCACCTTTGCCACAGGAATTAGCTCATTAGCAAGTCAAAGCTTTATGCTTCTGTGCTGTCTGAAATCCTAAAAGCAAAAACCTAAAAATGCAACCTTAAGTCTGCATGTCGACAGCTAGTGGCATTTGGCTTTATAGGCCTGAATATATCAAGAAAAAGGAAAAAGTCATGGACATTCATAAGCCATATTGTTGAAACACGATGTCCTTAAGGGGTCATTTACATATATCCCATGGGTGGAGGTTTCGGGTATCACACAGTGAAAACTCTAGCTTGGTTGGGTTTTTCTTGTAGTTTTTACTAATTGGTTTGTCTGTGTGCCCGTTTTACTCTTTACATATACATAATTATATTATTTATTATTTTATTATATTTTATTAATTCATTGATATTAATTAATATTAATTAATTAACATTAATTGATTCATATTATATTAATTATGGAATTACCACACCAGCTTCTACTCTCTCAAATACAAATAATTCACTTTATACTATACCTGAAATCAAACTGCCCTAGGCTATCTCCTCTAATCTCTCAATATTCCCCCACTAGGTCCCTACATAGCTCTGACCTTAACCTACTACAAATATACAAATCTAAGACTAAAATCGACTTCAACCTCTACAGCTACAATCCTACCACATCATGGAACAAATTGCCACTAAAAATCAGGTCCCTCAAACATCCAAATCAGTTCAAAACTGCCACTAGGGAGTACCTCCAAACTCACTGGTTCTGCCCCTGCACTTATCCTCCCTGATCTAGCCCATTAATTCAGATGTAATCACCAAAACTTCAAACCTTTTTAGCTCGTAAACCTCTTCAAGGAATCACTCTTCTTCTCCATCTCTTATCTCCATTTCTAATCTCACATATCTCATGAAATAATTACATACACTATGAACTCTTTTCAGTTTATTGAAAATGTTTGTATCGAATAATTTGTCTTATGTAAGCTTATTATGTTTTTTTTACCAAAAATTATTTTTCTGATAAAATGTATTTAACTGTATCTATACAGTGTAAACCACTGACACTGTTTAGACTAAAATTGTAAAACTGTGTGGCTTTTCTCCCTGGGCTTCTGCTGAAAAAGAGCCACTTAGCTCAGTCGGACTAACACGGTCAACACATGTAAAATAAATAATAAAAAAAAAAATATATATATATATATGTGTGTGTGTGTGTGTGTGTGTGTGTATATATATATATATATATATATATATATATATATATGAGAACACTTCACAATGCCGAAATCCTGAAAAATCAAATTTCATATGGCCGAGACCATATGATCGAACTTTTGGAATCCAGACATTGTGAACAGAGATCTGCATACAGCGCAGAACAGGAGATTTCCCTTTTCCTCGCTGTAGTGTGATCTCAGAGTTGGAATATTTAAGTAGCGGTGGTGTGGGGTGCAGGGGGCCTTTCCCCCCTGCAGAAACATTTAAATTGCTTTTTTTTTGGATTTGTTTCGGAATTTTGATATTTTGAAACATCAGTCATATGGTCTCGATCATATGAAATTCGATGTTTCGGAATTTCTAGATTCTGAAGTGAATCCATACATATATATATATAAATATATATATATATATATATATATATATATATATATATATATATATATATATATATATATATATATATATATATATATATATATATATATATATACAGATATATGATAATCGACGCAACCCTAATGTTTTTGAAGTCCATTTTATTGAATGTAACTGTTCAAAAACAAACTACTCTTAAAGTAAAAGAAAAACTAAAACAAGTGTTTTATAGGGGGCAAGCCCCAATATCCCCTGATACTTATATAGTATATATACAAACTCTGAAATCACACAATACCAGAGAAAGGAGACACAAATCTCACATCTCTACTGTTGTGCAATCTTGCAAATATACTGGTCTCCCGTTCATTTTGTAGTATTACATTTTTAACAATGAGTTTGCTTGCCTTAGAATGTATTCAAACAGAATGGCGTCCTACCACATAGATTTTACCCATAAATACATATATATCTATCTATAAATATATATATATATATATATATATATATATATATGTATGTGTATATATATATATATATATATATATATATATATATATATATATGTGTGTGTGTGTGTGTGTGTGTGTAAAACATTAGGGATTTTTTTAAAACCTAGAAATGTTAGCTCATACATACAGTAGTTTCTGGTGGGGTAATGTGTTGAAAAATGGTTGGGGCTGGGCTCCCATTGTTTCTGTGATGATTGTCTGTGGTGCTAAAACTGACGAGTGTGAATGTTAACTGGCTGGAGTCAAGTAATATGATTTGGTTGGAATTCATGTGTGGGAGAGAGAAAGTTTCAGTCACTGAGGAATTTTATTAGCTGGGAATGAATGCATCTTTCAAGTATTTTAGAAAAGGCTAAAAGCATTGCAATTGGTCAGTAGTCAGTTATGTATGTTGAACTGCATCTTTGCAAAGAAGAAGGACATAGCTTTTCTGTATAGATCTGTTAATTAGGATGGAGAAGGGAAATGCAATGGCTTTGGCTACAATGTTTAGATACTTGGTTGGCAGGGCATCTGCTGCTGGGTTTGTCGGTTTCAGTTTTATTAAGAATATTTGTGTAATCACAATATGTATGTAGCAGATTGTTCTTATTATGTTTGGTGGTTGCTAGGACTAAGATGATAACGTGAGAGTTAAACTGTGTTGAAATGCTATCAGGGTCACTATTATCTTTGGGAAGGGTCATAGTCATAGGGTCATAGTTTAGTAATAAGTTAACTGCCCTTGCGAGCCATTTTAAGCTTAGCCAATTATCCCTTGTGAGACTCAAACCCTGCACCTTGTGTTTGTAAGGCAAAAACCTTAGCCATTAAGCCACCCTCCCAACCAAGGGGAGTGATGTTTTACCCTGGCTAAAATAGTCTTCATATAGAAGACCAGAACAATTTAGCTCTGTTATGATGTGTGGTGAGGATGGTGAAAGAGATCTTTTTGTCTTTGATTATTTGCTGTTTATCTGGTTTATGTAGGGTTCTGTATTTCTGCAGAGTTCTTAGTGTTTTGCTTTTGCACCATTCTTTCCAGGCATGGCCTCTCTCTTATTAATTGTTTGGTATCAGATGTTAGTTGGGCTGGGTTGGACCTTGCTCTTATTTCTTGCAGGTGCATGAATATTTAATAGTTTTAGGAAGATTTGGGTAAACTGGGCAACATCATCAAAGGGTCAGTTTTGTAGTATGTTCCAGATGTACTGTGATAGGGTTGAGCTAAAATGCTCTGGGTTGAATTTTTTTTCTTTTTATGAGCCTGCTTGTAGGGTATTTGTCTAGGTGTGTTTTGTCTTTGATTATGTATGTTGGGCAGTGGGCACTGATAGTATCTACCAGGTACCACTAAAGATTATTGTGTTTTGTTAATTTGTGAGAAAACAATTGTGGATTCGTTATTATTTTTTTGTGATTTCAAATGGTCTTGTTTATTAGTTGGAAGAAACTGAATTGATTTATGTTGGGTAAGGTTGGGTTATTTCATTTCCATATATTCATGTATTCTATTGTTCATAGATTCATAGGTTCATAGATTAGTACTAAGCTAACTGCCCTTGCAAGCCATTTTAAGCTTAGCCAATTATCCCTTGTGAGACTCAAACCTTGCACCTTGTGTTTGTAAGGCAAACACCTTAACCATTAGGCCACCCTCCCAACCCCTTGTTATGGTTTCTTGAGCTACCCTGCAGTTTAGCTACTTAAATATTTCTTCATATGTGTCTGCATTATTACCTGCGGGAATGTAGAATCCTACAATACATTTGGATTTGTCTTTTTTATTTTTATTTTTAATGTGGTTCATAGATTCATAGGTTCATAGGTAAGTACTAGGCTATCAGCCATGGGGCCTATATAAGCCTAGCCAAAAAGGTTGCCTGAATTTCGCCACCCAAGAAAATTATTTTCCTGTGCCCTTGTCGATCAGTGCCACAGACGTGATCCCTGGGGTGAATTTTATATTTCCTATCCAATTGTCAATATTTTTCTTAAAGAGGTGAGTAAGATTTCAGCACAGTTGAACTTGGGGGGTTGGTGAGTAGAGACAGTTATTGCCTGGAAGTTTTTTTTTATATTAATGTTGTGCCTCCTGCTTGTTTGACTTTTCTACCTGGTCTTATTATATTGTATCCTTGAGGAAGTATCACTTTATCACTTATTTTGGGTTTTAGTCAAACTTCAGTTGCCACTATTACATCTGCAGAGTAGTGCTGTATGACTGCTCAGAGGTCATGAGTGTTGCTGCAAATTCTTTGGAAGTTTAAGTTCAGAAGAGTTATGGCTTTTTTGAGCAAACAAGACTGTAATGGAGTTAACTGGGTAGAGTTCATAGGTTCATATGTAAGTACTAGGGTAGCTGCCCTGGTGAGCCATTTTAAGCCTAGCCAATTTCCCTTTCTGTGCTCAAATTAAAGTATCCATTTGGTTAGAGATTGGTCTTACCCATCCTGTGGTCGATAATTATATGTTACCTCTATTGAGAATAAGTGGGATCATACCATGGATAATTTGAGGGGACCCATGCATAGGATAAAGTATTTAGGAGACCCCTCAGTCCTGGGGTAAATTTTCTGTTTACCATCTATAAATATAAGTTGCACTTGAATACGGACAGGGATAAACTTTATGTGGATGCAGTCTCTCTTCCACAGCAGCAGTATCCTTTACAAGATATACCTTTCCCTCCAAACCATTTTGCTGATCTTGCAGAAGAACTTTATATCCTTAGACCAAGTATATCTGATACCATTTGATTTGATATGCAGTAAAGCCATTAGTACTGGGATGGATAATGCCTTGTATATTAGACACAGGTTACCTCTTAGCAGTCTGTAAGATACCAAGTATAGAGACAGGGCTTCGAGTCAGTACATGTAGGACATGTTTTTTATGATTTGCATCTTTTCAATAAGATATCGCTGTGGGGACTCAAATTGCTGCATGTGTTTGGACAAATACATGCTAAAGGGGGCATTACATTTAATGACTGGCCTAATGAGGGCTGACTAAAGGGGGGGCAAAGTCATTCCTAGATCTAGACACAATTCCATTGTTTATAAGTTATGCAGGATAGAAGAACTTTCTTACAACAATGGACACGTGATGGTCAATGTCAAGTCACTGTCCACATAAGTTCCCAAATCCTGAACAACTGGGTCATCTTTTGGGCATAAAGTTGTACTTCGCTAGGGTAGTGACTTCCCAAAGGATAAAATAATGCACTCTTTGGCATTTAATTTCAGGCAATTTTTAGGCACCAGTTATTTATTTGGGACAAGCCTTCCTGCAGGATGGCTAAATCATTTAGAGATTCAATGACTGCTCCTAGCCTGCATTTATCTGCAAGCTTAGACATCCTGAGCCATTTGGTATTGTTTTTTGCCTTAGAAAAGTAGATGCCAAATAGGATGGGTTGCAGCACAGAACCTTTGGGAACTGCATGAGTGACCAATTTCTTTGTGGCAGTAACTTCCCCCATTTTGATTTCTTGTTTCCCATCTGTGAGCCCTTTGAAATCCAGCATTAGATGAGACGAATATCACCACTGAGTTTAAGTTCAATGGTGGTACTATGGAACTGATAGTGGTATTTTGGTTTGATTGTGGTGAATAATAAGTTAAGTGGTGGAAAACAGTAGACTTTGATATGTTTATATATGTGAAGGTAAATTAAAGAGTGTGTGAAGACTTCAGGTGATTTAATTGAGGAGCGAGTTTAATATGAGTATGTGTGAGAATATAAAGTTGTATGAGATATGCTGAATATGTATGTAAGGGGGGTGGGCTTGTTGCGAGTGTTAGTGAGATTAGAAAAAGTGTGATAAGTTATATGTATAGCATTTCTACCTTTGGATGACATGAGATGCTGGTTTGGAAAATATGTTTGTGAAATGAGAAATAATGTTGATAAATAAGATATTTAGTGTTTAAAGATTGTGTTAGCAGGTAGGTGCATGCATGAATGGGCGTGCCTTCTTTGAAGGTTGGGCATTGGGCTAGCAACTCAGCACTGTAATAATCCACTGCCAATCATTAGCAGATGGGAGTTTCACTGTGGCGACCCCTAACCGGGAAAAGCCGAAATACATTTTGTGAAAATTGTTATTGTTGTCAGTCATGGGGTATTGGGAGTGTTTGAGGGGTGTGGGTGGTATTAACAGAGATACAAATTGGGTAAGTGAGGAATTATTAGTGAATGTGATCAGTTGTAAATTGATTGGCCGATGGCTGAGGGTGTTTGGGTAATAGAAGAATGGGTAAAGTGGGTGGATCGGATGACTGTGGCTGTATAGGAATTAGAAGGCTGGATAAGATGGTGGAGTAGGTAACATTTTGCATTTAGTTTTATTTGAGGGTAGGGTAGGGGAGTGGAGTGAAGCCTGAGGGTAGAAAGTAGCAGGATTCCACACTCGGCTGGCATTTTTTTTACTAAAAAAAATCTTTCTGTGGAACAGCATTTTGGGCAAGGTAAGATAGTGAAAAAAATATGTATTTTCAAGTTGAAAGTTTTGTATTTGATATTATTTTGGAATAATGGGGACGTTAGCACTTTTTACTCTTAAATAGAGAAGGTACTACTGACTATTATCAGGAAAACTATCTCAAGGAAACTGCTGAGTAAATTAATGAAAAAACAACAGCATATGAGCAATAATCATTAAGTGACATTATAGATTATTAATTGACTGGAAGTAACTTGTGTTGAACTTCAGAAATAAAGTAGTGCATTTATTGGGAGACTTTGAAAAAATAATTTTCCATCATTCCATGTCTGGTATATAGGATGTTTTATTGCTTAAAATACTGCCTCTTCTCAGTGTTTTTTAGTAAAATCTCAATACAAGTGGGTAGGATTACAGAAACATTTTGGAGGGCAGGATGTTCTCCAGTAGTGTGCACACTACATGCAAAATAAGTAACAGCTTATGGGGGAATACAGAAATTCTTATGACTACATCTCTGTCATTAATTCATACTTTAAAATATATGTTCTCCTTGGGAGGGGGGGTCTTTACTTGTATGAAGACAAGTGGACTGTTAATGTGACTTCCTTCAGAGTTTAGGTAAATGGAGATAAGCATACTATATTGTTTGAATATGGGGACTTTTGCTGGAAAAAGAAAAGGAGAGAATTAAGCATTTCTATTAATATTAAAAGCAAAAACTATATGCTAAGAAACAGTCTTTGACATCTGCTGCACTGTCCCTCTGAAGCCCTTCAGAAATTTGTGGGGAACACCTTTGTAAGGACTTCACAGATTGTGAGAAAAAAATAGGATAGTTTTGTGTGTGTATATATATATATATATATATATATATATATATATATATATATATATATGAGAAAGACGGTAGCTGACCTAGTGTAGTTATGCTTATGTAAGCTCTAAGAAATGTGTATAGCTGTACAGTAATCATCCAGACAACTGTTCCCAATATGCTAAATTAACTGAAAGGAATATATTATAGCAACAGTATGATATCAGCTTGTATAGCTATACTATCACCAGGAAGAAAAACATATATGATTGTACCCTGTTAATACAATTATTAATATAACAACAATCACTAGAAGTCAAAACTCTGTACAGGCTTTAAGATAAACATAACATATGAGATGCTGCTCTGTTTATATGGGCTGAAGTAATGTTAAACACATACAGGGTTAAAGCTTTAGAAGAAAGCTTGCATATTATACTATAATTCTGTACAGATATGCACATAGTAAATATGCAGACTCAAAAACAATTTAACTGACCATAATGCAATTAACATCTAACCACTGTTTAGAATTATACAGCCAGTTATAATAGATTGCATAGAAAATGTAAAGATGCAGACTCTGTATAGATGCTTGCACAAAAACACAACTGAACAATAAAGCAATTAACATCTATATAACTCTTAGGAATAAAGAACACATATGTATTCCATTGACTAAAAAGAGCTACTGTCTAATCACTGGTCTAGAGTAGTGATTCAATACACTGTAGGGTAATGTTTTCCCAGATACTGGCATTTGTTTTGAAAATGCACACACAAAAAAATGAAAAAAGAAGAATGAAAGAAAACAGCAGTGCAGAGGATTGCACAGTATTGCTAACAAAACCCAAATATTATGTGATATTCGGCCATTGAGCAGACTGAAAATGCATTACCAAGGTTTAACTATGTCTAGATTAAATTAAAGTTATTAGACGTGTTAAATCTAGTAGCTACTGCTTTATAAAATGGCGTCTTGTATAGTGTGAATGCTAAGAAACTTATGGCCATGGAAAGCCATTTTCTTGTTTCTTAAGACTTGTAAATCTGACAGAACTGTACTTTACACAAAAGAAATGCACATAACTGCTACTGACATATTTTGAGCACACTAAGGCAGGACACCTGGTAATGGGACATAATTCACAAGAGAGGAATCAGTAAATGCACTTCCTCTAGCAGGGACAAGTTAAAGGTCATAAAGGATCATAGAAATCTATCACACATCTGGTTTCCCAAGAAATCTCATCCAGATCCAAAAGGGATTATGGTCCCCTTGTATTTATTACTGATCTGACCAATTACAGAATACAATGTCCCTTTGAGATGCACCTCACTAGACAAATCAAACACTTGAAAAGACTCCAGAGGTTCCTAACAAAGAGGATAATAAGATTAAACTCCTTAAACTTTTCTATGTCTTACAGGCTCTTTACAGGGGACCCATATCTTGCCTTCTACATAATCAGGGATCCAGTAGTCCAGAATCTCATGTACTTTTACAGACCCACAAATACCAGAACAAGAGCAGATCAGTAAAACATGGTGGATAGACAGATTTATTACTTAATGTCGCCCTAAAGTGTAGAATTGACTCCTCTTTTAGATAAAGCAGTGTGATAGATTGTCTTCCTTCAAAGGGACATGGGTAATTGGATGGGTATTCATAAATTCATTCCAACCGTTAGTGGTCTCACCTTCGTCAAGAAGGACGGTACAGTCTAGAGTCAGAACTAGCAAGGTGCAACATTCCCAAGACTAAGTAGCTTTAAAATTCTTGACTCTTATGAATAGTTATAAAGAAAATCAAAACTGTATACTCAGTGTGCTACTGTCAACTGGATTATTAGAAAGAATTTAAAATATAACTGGTTCATCATGTCTTCTGGTAAGGATATTTATACCCTTGTGGATGAGTTGCCTATACTATATATACAAACCAGTTACATTAAGTAATAGGTTAGTCCAGAAGAGGATGTTTAGCAAACAGACATAATCTTCTTATGAGTTGGTATTCCAGTACAATAATGTCAAGGAGGTTTCATACTCTTTACTGTGAGTACAAATATGTATGTCCTTTCAATAGCTGCACTAGCAAAAATATAGTTTATCTTGTAATTTCATTATGCAATTTCTTCTATTTGGGAAAAAAAAAACTAGATAATCCAGAAGAAGAATTTATGAGCACTGTAGAGACATTAAACCAAATATGAGAAACAATTACTTGGTGTCACATTTTTCTTATTTCATTCTAGACACAATTTAGGTTCCTTGTACTTTAGTCTTTCTCTAGTAATACTGACGTGTTGGTACTGAATAAACTGATTCAGCCCAAGGCTGGGTAGAAATTAAGTTTAAGTAAAATGTCTGTCCTGTTATTAATACTCAGCACAATGGTACCTTGTCTTAACAATGTTTCAGTTGGTTTCATTTTTATTTTTGTTTTAATGCCTCCCTGTTTTTTTTTTTTCTGACAAAAATAAGAAGGGTTCACACCATAAATGTCCTTTACTTAGGAATAAATGTGTTTGATACTTTAGACATTTGTTATTGTTGTTTTGATAGTCTGTACTACTATTATTGTTTTCATTAAGTCAGTGAAAGCAGATAGTCTATCCAGGATATTTTATGCTGCTTTTCTTCAAGACATTTATTTTAGTTTTTTTTAATATTTTAAAATAAATATTTATTTTTCTTTCTTTCATTTTAATTGATATTCTTAATTAGAGTATATCCACCAAGTGCTATATTTAAATATATTTTTAGATAATATATAAAATATATAAAGAAAGAAAATATTTGAAAGATATATATATGCTGTTGAGTTTCTAGTAATCACAAGAAAATAATACTGCAGGTTGAAAGTTCCCTGTGTATTATATGTTCTTACTGCTACACTCATGCTAATAACATTGTTGTCTGAATAAGATTTCATTATAGCACTTTGTGTTACAATACACTGGATGAAACACTAGTTATACTGTTTCTGTTATACTTTATATAAGCTGTGAGGGGTGTGCTTGCCTGCTTAGAAAGCATAAACTAGAGCAACATTGCTACATGCTAAATATATTGTAGTATACTATTGATTAAGCAGTATTTATTAAGACGATTTGCACAATTTGCCCAGCAACATGCATTAATTCAATCTAACTTCAGGGGTTCTAGCTACTACAATTACAAGCACATTTTTTTACTAAATAGATTCAGTAGTCGTGACTGCATCTTTTCAAGGCCGCCATGGCACACTATTAGCTGATTTGCTCAGAATCGCGAAAATAGACAGAGAAAATGAAGGACTCATACCAAGGACTGATGGATGAAGTTCATTAGCGATTCATAGCTTTATTTCTACACACTAAACTGAAATATCACTAATACTGCCAAGGATAAACTATTAGCAGAATAATGGCAGTGTGTTTCTCAAAGTCAAACAGAATAACTTTTTGGCATTGTATGGCATCAGTGAGGTCAATAATCATATGTTTAAAAGTCTTTACCATAGGATATGCAAATACTGATGATAATTTACTTTTCTTATGTGAGTATTAATCTGAGTTGGGTCTACTTTCTGTTAATCATTGTAGGGGAGTGATACATCCCCTTAAAATACTTCTTTCAGTTATACATTGAGAGAAAGGTTAGTATCTACTTTAGATACTCCAAACAACATTTTTTTTGCAGTGGTGCTCAAAAAATATTTGGGGTTAAGGCAGGCCCTTTAACAATGAACAAAAAATCTATAATCTCCACATGTTAGCATGCTATCTGCAATATTTGTGCTTATGCCAAGTAAAAATTATCAGCATAGATAGCTGTACCTTGTACCCATTAGAGTATTATTGTATCTAAACATCTGTCATGTACTGTGCGGCTTATCAATTCCAGAAGACATTTTATACTGGAGTTCAGGTAATCAGCCAACAGTGTAATTACACTGCTTACTGAGTTGATTATATTTTATTTTATTTATATTTGTTAACCGGGATGAAGTACTGATCTCCATGGACCTTTTTCAGACTAGGAGTGATGGCTGTTTAAGTGACTTCCTCAGAGTCACGTGTTAGGCAATGGAGGATGAGGGCATCAGACTCTAGATTACTGGACTACAAGAAACAGCTCCTGAACAGCTCCTTAATCCTCTTTACCAACTGCCAGATATTTTCTCCATCACATACGTAGGAAAAAATATTTAGCATAATTAAATAATCAGGTCATCTTGTAATAAAAAAAAAATTCCAAACTTCTAAGTAATACTTCCTGATGTGATGCACAGTAGCACATGACATAAGTTAGGCATGTTGCATGCTACTGTAAACAACTATGACAAATGACTAAGAGACCAGTAAGGCCAGTCCAGTTAACAAGCTTACAAAGAATCATGGGGATATTGCAGATCCCAAAATATGTGCGTTTTTTTTTTTCTCTTGACAATCTTCTGGTTTGAGGGTAAGACATTATTCTGTATCTTTACAATGGACATCCAATGTGATTACAGTTAAACTATGATTTGCATGGATGGGTGGGACAGTTGCTTTTTAAGTGAGCTTTGCTGAATTCTTTGCATTGAGCAGAAACGTATGTGTGTGGTTACAGTGAAACATTACTGGAGGTACACCCAGTCAAAATGTAGTAAGTGGGAGAATAGTTAGTCACTTTGTGAAAGTTAGTGATCATAGGATCATAGGAAATTACTAGGCCATTGGCCCTGAAGCCCTTAGAAGCCTAGCCAAGAATAATTTAGCCCATGTTCTGACAAGTCAGCACCTAATGCTCCTGTCCAGTAGGGACCAGGTGGAAACCCATGGTTGTATTTTCTATTCCCCATTCAGTTCAGTTATCCAGGTTGTGCTTAAACAGGGTTAATGAGGTATTCTGCTTGACATGGAGAGTGAGTCTATTCTGCAGAAGGAGGAATCTCTGGGACACAAATCTGTCCCACTAACAAGTCCTATTGATATCACAGACTAGGCTGAGGTTGCACATGCCTGTTAATCGAGTGGAGCTTGACTTGCAGATATGCAGCAGTCCCATCAAGGTGGGGTCAGAGATTGCTTTGTATGCAAGACAGAGGTCACCTCTGAGGAATCTGTATGAGACTGAGTAGATGGACCGGGCTTTTAGCCTATCTGTGTAGGGTAGATGTTTGAAGCCCTGGATTCGCCTTTTGAGGAACCTCTGTGGTCTCTCCAGCTGTTGTATGTGCTTTGTGAGGTACATGCCGAAAGGGGCATTGTACTCAATAATGGGTCTTATAAGTGAAGAATACAGCGATGTTATGACATCATTGTCCCTAGAAGAGATACCCTTACTAATGAGGTGTGCCACGTAGATATCTTTCTGTTCAACGGAGGCATCATGGTGGTCAAAAGTCAGTTTGCTATCAACCTGGGTGCCCAGGTACCTCACGACTGATTGCATACTTAGGACCTTGTTTTTAATGTGATAATTTGTGGGGATGTCAATCTCCCCAAAGGTGATGATGATGATGATGCAATTTTTGGCATTAAGTTGGAAGCCATGTTTCTGACAGCAGTCATTTGTTTGGGTGAGACCCTCTTGGAGGATGTTCACACCACTAGGGGAATTGATGAGGGTGCCCAGCCCAGTGAAACAACGTCATTGGCATTTGATCAAACGTAAGGTGATATGGGTAGGGGGTGTATGTTTGCAAAACAAGCCAAATAAACTACAACTGGCATAATTTATTTCTGAGGTTTACTTATTTAAAGGTAGTTGGTGACTGGAAGCAGCTCAGTTATTGTCACTTGATCACAGCTAAGCCAATATGCCTGTTAGATTTCTTGATAATTGTCAAATCTCTGAGGTGTGCATTTTCATAAGTTCTTATGCTGGCAGCTTGTGTATCTGAAATGAGTTTGTTAAAAAAATTATGAGCAGACTGCTGTTCACTTGATCAGTGTCACACAACTGGGGTCTACCTAGTCAAAATATGATAAGTGGGGATAAGTAGAAGCTTGTTTGCAAATGAAAACAAAAGAACACAACTGCTGATTACATTACTATTAGCAAAATGAACTTCACTTTTAAGCAAGCCTAACATTATTATATAATAATTGTAACTTACGTACTGAATCATGTTCTTTAATTTTTACATTGTAGTTATTACATATAAAGTTCTTTCCATATATGTGATACAGAAGAAGAAATATATATCATGATATATGATACATAATCTATATATATATATATATATATATATATATATATATATATATATATATATATATACACACACACATATATATATATATATATATATATATATATATATATATATATATGGGTCTATGTTGCTTTATCAAAATTTCACAATTTTGAAACCCATATGGCTGAAACCATATGACTGAAGTTTTGAAAATTTGAAACTGCAACAAAAAATCTAAACTTAAACAAAAATCTTCACCTTTATGTTTTTGCAGGGGGGCAAGCCCCCCTGCACCCCCTGCTACTTAAATATACCAACTCCGAGATCACACTACAGTGATGAAAAGAGTAAATCTCCCATTCTGCAGTATACAGCAGTTTCAATTCAAATTGTTCAAAATTTCAAAACTTTGATCATATGGTCTCGGCCATATGGGTTTTGAAGCTTTGAAACATCGATAAAACAAGGTAGACCTTTAGAATATATACATATATATATATATATATATATATAATATATATATATATATATATATATATATATATATATATATATATATAGATAGATATAGATAGATAGAGATTGATAGAGATAGCTATAGATATGATATATAGATGTTTGAGGTAAAATTTTAATGCAGAATTTTGTAATGAACATGTCTGGCCTTACCAATGAGTAAAGTAGGGGCCACCTTTGACATCATTTGACTAGGAACACTTTTTGCACCTTTATGTATCTATCAATCAATATTTCTATCTATCTTAAGAAAAGAAAACTGGTGATAACTTCCGATAAAATAGCTAGAGAGATAGATAGACTGACAAACAAATTAAATACATAAATAAATAAATCATGACCCAGGGCACCTGTGAGAAAGCAACCATAAATTCTGTACCCATGTAGGCCAAATTTGAGGACTTTCTGCTCTGTGCCACCCACAAGCTACATGGTTTGTTACATAGATCATTAGATGGTAAGAAGCAGAAAGCTCAACATTTTTGAACTGCAAAGAGGATATGATGGCCTTACTAACCACAGTGGATAGAGTATAGCAGGCTATAACCAGTAGTGGTGTGAGGTAATTGCTTTAAATCCTGGTAGCCAGGCCGGCAGCCAGATATATGAAGCAGATGATATTGGAGGACGAACTGATGTTGGAGTTCTGTACTGTGGCTGGCTAGCATCTAGGTTTTTTGTGTAAAACAGAGTCAAAATGCATTACTGTGGTCATTTTACCATGTTTTATTGTTATTTCATTAAGGTAGGACATTTGAGATATACACAGATAGCAAAGTAACTATTAATTTTGGGTACAGAGATCAAGTGTGGGTGAAAATAACTGACCCCGCTGTTATAAGCTTATTATTTCAGATTTGCAATACTAATGTGAATTGTATAAATCAAGCTGAAATACTTTATTTGACTACTGCTTGTGTGAAACAGTTGAGAAATATTATTATTACCATTACCTTATATCTCAATCAGATGTATGAAGTGATAGTAGTCAAAGCAGATATATCTAATGCGTGCAGACAGCTTGTCCATGAAAGAAGGTCACTGATCCTTTTATCATTTGCTCAAATGTACAACTTAACCAATCATTACACTGACTTAGCAGGACAGTGTACATTTCTATGAAATATCTCAGAATACATTCTTGAGGCATGTGTGTGTGTGTGTGTGTATGTGTGTGTGTGTGTGTGTGTGTGTGTGTGTGTGTGTGTGTGTGTGTGTGTGTGTGTGTGTGTGTGTCTGTGTGAAACAAATTTCAAATGTATTACTGCGGCCATTGCTGTTATTACGATCATCATCATCATAATCATCATTAGTAGCAGTAGTTCCCACAGACCATAATCATACATCAAATGTGTAGACATCCAACAATGTAACTATAACTGCTGGGTTCAGGGCCTATCTGAAGATGACAATGAATTATCCTGTTGTTAAGATGAAGTAAAATGGTCAGTAATCTGGTTTGCGGGACTAGTCTGCATTTCTGTAAAGCATGTTGAAATTCTACATTTTGTCCATTTTGTCTGACAATCAGACATCTGAGGTTTATACCATCAAAGATGTGGCTGTAATTTATTTATTTATTTATTTTGCACAGACTCGGGTCCTGCAGCAGCATGCCTTAACTGCTCCCTGTCCATTTAAGGGTTTCATTGCTTTTAAGTGTTTTTTTAAGTCTTTAATGTCAATGAAGATATATAGCAGTGTGTTGTTACTTTGTTTAAGTAACTAGTAAGAGCACCCTCTCAAACTCAAGAGAGTTTTGTTTTTTAACACGAGATCTCTTGCAGGCCTGCTGTTCACAATGGCTGACTGTAGCTGGTGGTGGGAAAGATATTGATGTAACATGACCAGAATTCAGAAGTTTTTCATTTTTAGTAGATTAAACTATAGAGAGGATGAGAAGCAGTGATCCAAGTTACTACAAGAAATAATAGTCTCAGAACCAAAAAGAAGCCCCCCCCCCCTCTCAAAATCGAGGGAGGTCTGGTTCCAGAAATGGTGAACTGCGGCTGGTAGTAGGTCATATATTAAGGTGACTCTCCAGGAAATCTGGAGTAGGAAAGCTTTAAAGGTAATACAGCAGAACTTTAAGTTGGTACTGGAGAATAGGAATGCAAAAAGGAAATTTGAATGAGTAACTGTGTAATCGGGTTTCCTGGCAGCCAGACATATACTGAGGTAATACAACAGAAAACTTGACTGTGTTGGATAGTAGGAAGCTATAAAGATAACATGGCAGAAAGTTCCTTTGGTGTTTGTGAGTAGGAAAATAATTAGACATCACAGCAGTGAATTTAAATAGTGTTACTGTGTAAACTTGACTTCTTGTAGGCAGTAATTGTACTCTTAGCAGCTGTGTGCAACAGCAAAAATGGAGGGTTACTTGTGTATGAATGAAACTATGTACTTGAGCTGACGACAAAGGCAGCTGTGCACAATATCACCAAGATGGACATCCTTATGGACATACCATGGGAACTAAGAAGGAGGAGGAGGAGGGGTGCCATGAAAGAGTGAAATGACATGGTAAGCAGAAGGTAGGTAACTGAGAACAGTGAGGCAATAGGGAGGCAGTGAGAAGACGGTACAGGCTGTATCTCCCCTCTATGATCATGGGCAATGTCAAATCAGTAGACAACAAGATGGATGAACTTGTAGTGCTGGTCAAAAACAAAAGGGAATTTCCGGAGTGCAGTTTAATGTTCTTTAGTGAGATATGGCTGCATGACCATATGCCTGATATGGCAGTAGATATCAATGGCTTTCAGTGTGCATGGGTGTGCATGGGCAGATAGAGACTGGGCTGGAAGTAGGAAGAGCAAAGGAGGAGAGCTTTTGATTTTCTTCAATGAGTGTTGGTGCCACCCTGGACACATAGTAATGAAAGAACTGATCTGCAGCCCAGACATTGAGTTATTAGTAGTGGAGCTACATCCATACTATATGCCCAGAGAGTTCTTCCATGCAATTGCTACTGGAGTCTACATCCCACCCTCAGTCAATGCTACAGCAGTATGTGACATCATCTATTTGGTCTCTGTGAGAATCCTGACACATCATCTGTATGCTCTTATCCTCATCTCTGGGGACTTCAACCATATCTCCCTAAACGAAACGCTCAGTACTTTCTCCCAGTTTGTCAACTGTCCCACCAGGGAGAACAGAAAACTGGACCTAATGTATGCAAATTTGAAAGAAGCATACAGTTGCACAGCCATCCCACTGTTCAGGAGATCAGCCCACAACCCGGTGCATCTTCCCCCCTGTATGTGCCATTGGTTAAGAGGCAGCCAGCCACCATCAGGAAGGTCAGTAAGTGAAGGAGGGAAACCAGTTAAAACTCTTCAGGACTGCTTGAGACCATGGAGTGGGATGCCCTCTGTGACCCTCATGGAGAAGACATCAATAGCCTCACTGACTGTGTCACTGAATGCATCAACTTCTGTGTGGAAAACAAGTGTATCCTTAAAATCTATACGGTGCTTTGCAAACAACAGGCTATGGATCACCAAGGATATCAAAGCCTTACTGAATAAGAAAAAGAGAGAATTCAAGTCCAAACAGAGGAATGCAGAGAAAAGGGCACAGAAACAGATGGCCAAGAAGGTTAAGGAGGGGATGGACAGGTACAGGAGGAAGTTAGAACAAAAATATGCAACAGTGCAACGGCAAAGAAGTATGGAAGGGGATGAAGACCATTACTGGCTATAAGTCCAGAAGCCATGTGATGGAGGGAAGTAAAGAGAGCCAATGAGTTTAACATGCTTTTTAACAGGCTTGATAACACACACCAGATGTGGTCCCCACTTGCAAAGGGAAGATGCCCTCTTGATAACAAAATGCATACCTTGTCTGCCCCCCCACAGACCCTACTGTTCAACACAGGGGAAGGAAGGTAAACAATCACATCTGGACTACACTGCACAAACAAAAACTGCCCACACTCCCACTTTGGCTGGAAAAGCAGAGGCTAGCAGTGTGACTATCATCATATCGGTGGACTGGGTGATCAAAGAACTAATAAGACCTGCACCTCGCAGCTTGGAGGCACACCCGGGGGATATTTCAGATTACAGGCCTGTGGCACTCATGTTACACTGCATGTGGCACTCACATTACACTGCATGAAAGTCTCTGAGAGGCTAGTCCTGGAAGTTTGTCTTCCCAAGGTCTGGTCAGAACTTGACCCCCTTTAGTTCATATACAAGGAGATGATAGGGGTTGAAGATGCCATTATCCACCTTATGCATAGAGCATACAGTCACCTGGAAAAGCAGTGAGGATCCCCCAGAAGGTTTTTCAACTTTTCAAGTACCTTTAACACCATCCAGCCAGACAGGCTTGGGTGTAAGCTGTCTGCGATGAATGTGGAGGCTCCCTTAATTTCATGGATCCTGGATTATCTAATTGACAGATTCCCATATGTGTGACTCCAGGGCTGCTTGTCTGACACAATGCTATGTATCACTGGAAAACCAGAGGGGACAGTTTTATCACTTTCCCTTTTCACCCTGTATACCACAGTCTTTACCTATAACATTGAGTGCTGTCACCTGCAAACATTCTTGGATGACTTGGTCAAAGTAGGAAGTATCAGGTATGGAGACAAGGAGGTATACAGGAGGGTGGTGGACAGCTTGTGAGCTGGTATGAGATTAATCAGTTACAGAGCTGAACATCAGTAAAATGAAAGAGATGGTAGTAGATCCAGGAAGATCAAATCTCTTCCCATGATGACACTTCTCTCATTTACGGGGGTTGAAGTGGAGATTGTTCAGGACTACAGATATTAGGGGGTGCACTTAGACAGTAAGCTGAACTTGTCCAAAAACTCACAGGTGGCAAACAAAAAGGCTCAGAGTAGGCTGAACTTACTAAGAAGACTCATATCCTTTGGAGTTGGCAACACTATGCAGCAGTTGTTCTATGAGACTGTAGAGGCCAGCACTATCTTCTTCACAGTGATGTGCTGGGGTAGTAGCATAAAGAAGGCTGAGGCAAACCGACTCAATAAAGTAGATGGAGAAGAACTGGACACTCTCAAAACTGTGGCTGAGAGAAGAATGTTAGCGTGAATAAAGTCCATCAAAGAAAATACTGACCCCCCCCCCCACACACACACACACACACACACAACAGAGTTCCTTTAGCAGGAGACTGATGAGCACAAAATGCTCCACTGTATGTCACAGGAAATCCTTCCTGCCCACAGCCAACAGACTCTAAAATGCCTCCTACCATCTTAGCACCACCCCCACTATTGAAGGAGGCCACATAGTGCAATGTTAAATGCTTACCCATGTTTCTTTATGTTTGTTTGCCCCTATCCTTTTTATCTCTCTTTTATCTCTATTTTTGCACTGTAATTTTAATTAATCATCAGTGCAGCTATCCTTTGTGCAACGTGCTATACCTTAGTTAAAGTATTGTAATGTGCAATACCCCATATCCTAGTATGAGTGGTAATTACTGTCACTACTATATGTGGTATCAAACTCATGTAATACACTGGCTATGGTCAACAGTGTAACTATGTCAGACATTGCTGTTATGTATGCGGGGTAACATAAGCGAATACCGTAGATTTGCAGACAATTGCAATATCATATAAAAGCCAAATTCAACAACAATTGAATCAAAAAGATGGAAACCAGTCTCAACTATCCAAAGTCTTGGAGATGGTGAGTGGGTGCTGCCACTGAGACAGTAAGGAAATTGAACATCTATTTTTATAGGACATAGAATTTATGCAACTCTACTATGTTTATCATTCCCACTGCCTTAGTGGAATTTTGGGTAGATTCCTAAAGCTTACCCCTCATGGGAGGTAGAAGAGTTTGTAGTGTTTTGTGAAGGTATGAACAGAGGGCCAGATTGCTGTCTTTAGAATGCTTCTTAGAGTCCATCTGTTATCACTATGCTGTCAAAGAGGCTAAGGGTCTAGTCAAGTTAGCCTTATCCTTACCTGGAAGAGATTTACCATTTATTTATTTACCAGGAATGTCCGACTTGGAACGAAGCCAATTTTCAGCAGGGGCCTGAGGAGAAACACTCCAGACATATGTGTTTGTAACATGGGAGGAAACTGGAGTACCCAAAAAAACCCACTCGAATGCAGGGAGGATATGCAGACTCCACAAAGAAGTCACTCCAGCCAAGAATCGAACCAGAGAACCTCTTGCTGTGAGGTGACAATGCTACCGCTGCACCACTCCACTGTCCTCACCTACCATGGTGGTAGAAACATAAAACAATCGCAGGGGACAATCATTTTGCAATACTTTGCTTAGAGATAAGTTCTTTTGTTGAGGTTTCTTAGTCACCCCCATAGGAGACAAACAGCTGTAAAGCATTCCTAAAGGGCTTTGTTCTGGCAAGCAGTAGCAGAGCTGCCTGTGCACATCCACGTATGTAGCATATTTTCTCTTTTTTTGGGGGGGACAGGATAAACCATTGTAAAATTGATGATTTGATTCAAGGTAAAATCAAAAACAACTTTAGGCGTGAATGATGGATTAGTGGGTAATGCAACCTTATCATTGTAAAAAATCCAATAGGGTTGGCCTACCATGACAGCATGCAGTTCAGAGATTCACATTGCAGATGCCAGAGGAATAAGTAACACAGTCTTCCAAGTAATGAACTTAAAATCAGCCTGAGAGGCAGAATGTAAGGTTAATTTTTCAAGAACAAAGTTGAAATCCCAGGGAGGAGGGATTTGCTTTCAAGGGGATCTCACGTGCAACACTCCTTTCATAAACTGTTTGACTACAAGAAGAAAAGAAAGAGAGAGAGAGATCCAGAGGCAGAAGAGCTGAGAGAGTTGCAAGATGCACTTTTGCTAGAAGCATATGATAAACTATCTCTAACTGGCCAAAGGTGTAGCCAGGCATACTCTTTGTACACTACTGAGTACATTTTTTTTTCTGAGCATCCCAACATGTCTTTTTTACAGGTCATATTATGTGTGTAGCTATCTAAATGAATACCTTTAACAAGTGCAATATTGATTATATAAAAACAACATTTGTAATTGTTTTAGGAGGGACAGTCGAAAATATTACTTACATTTATTAAGTGCTTGGGAGGCAGCATTTTGATAGATGTGTCCATTTTTAAGTGATAGGTGTCCAAGCGGAGTAGCACTCAAAGCTTGTGAGTACAAAATGGAATTTTGTTAGTACATCCCTGTAAGTGGCTCACATGAATATTTCAAAAAAGAGTGGCTAAAATCCTTTGAGTACCTCTGTTATTGATTATGCACCACCTACAAAGCCTCTTCTACTTGTACACATAAGATTTTCTTGTTACGGGTTTTCTTACCTCCTTAAATACTTGCTGTACATTTATTTATTTTATTTATTTTACATTTGTTTATCAGGATAGATCGACTGGATACATGTCCATTTTCAGCGGAGGCCCGGGGAGAAAAGCTCCAAATAGACAAACTTACATAGATTACACAAGAAGTTAGATAACATTAGAAAATATAAAACAAAGTGATTATGTGCAATGGTTTAGTAGTGTTCCCTAGTAGGGACTCACAGTTCTCATGGACAGACACAATTAAAAGCAAGAGACATCAGATTGGATATAGAGCTTGGTGACGTAGTTGCATGTTATGATATTTACAGATTATGCTTTCAGTTTATAACTTAATCAGGGTTGGTACATAAGCAAAACCAGTTCACTATGAGATACTGCTTGAGGTGTTTTTTTTTAAGAGACTTTTGGAGGATTGTAGGGTTATATAGGTTGGTAATGAATTCCAGGTTTTGCCAACAAAGTTGGCAAACAGGGATTCACCAGCAGACTTATTAGCTTTGTGGGTTTGGACCAGTAGTTTGTTGGCTGACCGTAGAGATCTCAGGTTGCTATATGGCTTAATAATATTTATAAGTGAGGGGGTATCCTCAGGGTGGTACAGAATGTTGTGCGCTATTAAGAGCTGATTGAATTGAATTAAGCTGGGCGGTTCTAGCCACTCTAGTTGTTTCAGGTTCTGGCAGTGGTGGGTTCTATAGGTGGAGCCAGTGGCGAATCTGGCAATATGGTTGTAGCTATGGGACAGCTTACCTAGTTTGGATTTGTTAAGGTTTGAGAGTACAGTACATCCTCATGGAACAAGTGCCTAAAATATATCAAAATATAATCAGTCAGGTGGTCAGTTGCACTCACTTTAACTTGGGGTGTACCATTCACCCTTGATGTTGTGTGAGCATCCGGTCTCTGTGCAAGATTATGGTAATTGTCCTTGGCTAATTCCATTAAAAGGGACACGCAACTTTGCCTGTGCCAAAAGAGGGTTACCAGAATGATTTTTAATTATTCTTTTTGAATCTTAGAAGCCATTTGGGAATCGCAGGAAAGGATACAAATACATACAGGAATATTCCCGCCCATGGGAATGATACAGCATCTGTTTTCCAAGCATGACTGCATGAATGTGTTGAACAGACTTTTTGCAGGTGTCTGTTTTGAAAGAGGGTGAACCAATCTACTTGACGTGATCCACACATCTGGATCAACTCCAGGAAAACCACTAAACAGAGCTTGCAGATCATTATTGCCAACTAGCAGGGAGGGTGACCTTGTAACCACTTATTTGTTCAGGTACCATATCACAATAGTGTTGTCAGTGACAACTAGAAGAGGACCTGGAGTCCATAAGTGGTGAACAACATTTAAGGCATGAATCACTGCCAACATTTATTTTACTTTTATGTGCTTTGGTGTGTTGTGAGGATACCACAGGCCCTGCAATAAGCTCCCATGGACATTGCTCCTCATACAAAATCTGAAGAATCCATCTGGAAATACTGGACTCTGGCTGAAGACAGAAAGGGAGTCCTGGATTCAGAGACAGTTGATTCCTCCACCACTCCAGTTACTGTTTCACAATCCCAGTACCTGCACCTGGAAATCTAAGGGGTGAAGGTGCTGCGTCCAAAAATGTTTCTTATGTGGAGCCTGGCAAGTGGTATCATGATGATCATTGTTTCCATGAGAGCTAGAATTTTGAGTAACTCTCACTTGCTAAGCCTATGTCTAGAAGACAGAAATCTATTAAAATGCCCTGATAAGTCAGAACTTTGCTTTTGGGAAGGAAGGTCATCCGTTTTACTGTATTTATCCAAAAATCCAATAAAAAGTTAACTGAAACCCAGGTTGGAAAGGAGGGATCCAACCTTGTATAAGCCCTCCAAGCAAATGGATACAGAATCTGCACTATTCAACTAGTCATATAATTAAAGAAAATATGAATGCCTAGGTTCTGCAATGAGCAACCACTGGGCCAAACAATTTCCAAAGACTCAAGGTGCAGCAGATGGCCCAAAGGGTAATGCAGAAAAATAATAATGAAAGCTGGACACAGCAAATCTCAAAAATTCTTGAAATTTGGTGCAATAGGAATATGATAATCATCATCCTTGAGATCTAGAGTTACCATGAAACACATGTCTACAAGCAGCTCTATAACTGACTGTAAGGTAAGCATTTTGAATTTTAGAACTTTTGCAAATGTGTTTAGAATGGATAAACATAGGATAGGTCTATAGGAGTGCTCCCTTTTTTGATAGCAAAAAGATTTTGGATCAAAATCATGTGCCTTTGTTTTTTTTTAAGTCACTGGTTCTATGACTCCTGCTTCTACCATGGGATGGAGAACTGGAGGAAATTCTCTGTCTGTTGTGGTGGGTGTGGGGGAATTCCCTTAAAGTGGGCAGAATGTTTGATCCAATACCAAGCATATCTTCCCCAAATTATTCTCAGAGCCCATTTTCTAAGATTATTTTCAGCCAGGCTGCAGGGTTGAGAGAGAGCCTGAAGGAAGGAGGAGGAGGGGAAGGAAGGGTGGAAGGGGTGGTCTGTGGCTCAACACAGTCATTACTTTGCAGGTGGTTGATCCTTTTTTGGAATCCTCTTCCTACCATTTCCTTTTGGAACCCTGACTTTTGTTTGGCTGGGATTTTTCTTTCTACTCAAACTTGAAGGAAGACACCTTGTTTGGGGAGATCTTGAGTACATGAAAAATCCTATATACCCCATGTATTAATTTACTTCTATCATCCCACTGTTTGAGAGTCTCTGTAACAGATGGCCCAAACCCTAATTCAGAACGTAAAAGACACCATCAAAATGTTGGCTTTTAAATCCATAAAGACGTTTTGAATATGTAAACAAGCATACCATTTAATACAACAGCAGAAACAGCATTTCTAGAGACTATATATGCATATTCAAGCCCCAGCTCTCTAAGTATGTTTCAAAACATTTTTAGATCTGTAATAAATTCATTCATATAAAACTTTTGCTCTGCTGGTAAGGATGCAGCAAAATCATTAAACTGTACACACACTGTCAAATATATTTCCACATATAGCCTTGATAATTTAACATTCTAAAGGCTAGATAACTAGAAAGAGAAATAATTGTGCTCTGAAGAGCTAACCATTTTCCCTCTCTATCAGAGACATTGATTCAATGACTTTTTATTTGATTAGGCAACTGGGGAGACTACAGCTGGGTCAACATTCAAATGAGAGAAGATACATGTCATATGTGAGGAGAACCTATATTAATTCTGGTAAGAGAGTGGAGATAGCCACAGAATTGGTCATCTCTTCCTCTATAATGTCATATAGCCTGCCTAGCTCTGGAAAAGCTACTGACTGCTCCCAGGAAAAAAAGATTACTAAATCTAGCAATCATCCAAGGAAAAATGAACACCGTTTTGGATTTAAGCTCAAGTTTTCCTTCCGAAGTATCAAAGTGACTGGACTCAGTTTCAGCTAAGAAATTGCCATTGTCCTTATCAGATTCATCGTTATAATCTGAAACAACATAAATGTCTCAAGCTAGACTAGTGATAAAGCAATATATGGAAACACAACTACCAGAATTAGCTGTCTACAGAACACTCTTGGCCAAGAAAAACACATCAGGCTTATAAAGTTACAATCTAATTATCAGCTGTATGATGAAGCTTCTGTTTCTTTTTTCTTGTGAACTTCATTATTAGATATAATACATGGGGACAAAGTATTATGTCTGGCAAGGGGTCTGTTACTCTGGACTACTCCTGCACCTGAATGAGTTGGTTCTCCCTTACCTGCACCATGTTCTTGAACAGCCCCAGAAGGTCTATAAAACGCCCATTCCATATTAGCCATCAAAGCTACACTAGAGGTTGCTGGGACACAAATTAAATGGTCTACAAGCCAATCAGTAGCCCTGACTGAATTCCTAACCATTGGCTAAAGTGTGAACACCAGTCAGAATAATAAACTGAAAGTGATGGATAATGTATCACAATAGGCACTCAGCGTTTCTTTTAATAGGCATGTCTCCACTCAGCTAATCTACCAAAATGTGCTATTATCAAAAAACACAGTATGAAATATAGTAAAACAAGTCCTGCTGACTGTACAAACCAAGTAGTATGAACAAAAATGTAGAACACAGCACCACAGCAAAGCAATAAAAAGCAGACGGCAAAGAGCAGCGTAAAATCCAAACAGACTTTTATTCAAACACAGGTGAGCACTTTCGAGATAAAATCGCTTCTTCAGACCATACAAAAAATCAGCAGCATCTCAAATATTTAAAATGCAATCAATTAAATATCTACCATTAAAAAAAACATTCGAGTACAATAGCCATAAAAATTTAAAGGCACAACTTTCTTTTAAGACAGAAACCATAAAAGGCTATTGCCATATAAACACTCATAGCAGTATACTTATTTAAGAAGCTTTCTTTCTTTCAGAACTGGCTAAAGAGGTACTAATTCATTCAAACCTGCACCTATATGTGGTGATAGTTTAAGAATCCATCTTAATTCTTTCACTTCTGTGACATTAGTTATATCACACAACCTAAAACTTTCATAAATTATAAACTTAAACCAATGATTAGTAGCTTTCTCTAATATATGTTTAGCTAAGGCACTATAGCTATGGCCCTTATTGGCACAGTAATAATAGTCTCTAATTCATTCCTTGAGTCACCTATTAGTTTTTCAAATATAAAATTTTGAACAAGTCACACACTGTGCTAAATAAACTAAGGTTTTAGTGCCACAATTAGCTTTAGCTTTAAAAATATAATGATTACCATTGTCTGGTTGTATAAATGCATTAGATACATCAATGTAGTTACAAAAAGTACATTTACCACAGATAGAGGTACCAAAACTAGTTGTTCTAATACTAGGTTGCTGTAATTTACTTGTATTAGGGAAACAAAGCTGTCTTTTCAATGATTTTTTATTTTTATAAACAAAATTTGGGGTTGCACTAACAAACTCACATAGAATAGGGTCAGAAGATAAAATATGCCAGTTTTTTGTAATAATATTTTTTATATCTATGCTGTCAGTACTAAAAGTCATACAATAAACTACGTTGCTATAACTATTATTATGGGCAGTCTTTCTTATCTTTTCTTTACATGAAAAAAACGGGTGTCCACTACGTTGTCTAGCTTGACCCGTTCACATGCTTTACTAACTTCAAAACGTTTATAACCACGATCTATAAATTCCATACCAGTGGAACAAATAGTTGTTGCAAATTCTTGTTCCTGGTCATGGAGCCAAGAAACTCTTAAAAGTTGACCTCTTACCACATTTTCAAAAATATGTGGTGGATGCATACTATTACGTTCAAGATAACTATGTGTATAACATGGTTTTCTATATCTCTTTGTGTGCAGCTTTCCATCTATGCCCCTATACAGGGTAACATCAAGGAAATCTATATAATTGCAAGAATGTTTCATAGTAAACTTAAGGAAGGGTATACTTGAATTTATAGCACTTAGAAAATTATTTAAACTTTCAAGGTCTCCTTTCCAAAAAATATATAAGTCATCAACAAAACGTCGATAGAATTTTACATGTACATTAAATTGTTCAACATTTAAGATGTTTACATTTTCCCAGTATGCCATGACCATATTGGCATAACTATTGGCACAGGACATGCCCATAGCTACGCCAGAGGTCTGCAAGTAATATTGCTTCTCAAATAGAAAAACATTATATTCTAGTACCAGCTCTATAAAGTAGCAAATATTTTTTCATAAGTGAGAGATCCTTCTTCTTTAAGAATTTTTTTTACATAGGAAAAACCTATTTGGTCAGGTGTAACCGTAAACAGAGACGTAACATCTAAAGTTACTATAATCTCTGTACCAGTTTCAGCATAACTCTCAAGAAAAGAGTAAAAATCATTTAAGAAGTGTTCTGTAATGTGCAAAACAATAGCATACTATGGGTCTTAAATGTCTTTCTACGCATAAAGACGTTGGTTCGGTTAGCCATCCACCTCCAGCTACTATGGGTCTAAAAGCTGGAGTTACAAGATTTTTATGTATTTTCAGCAAACCATTAAATGTAGGCACAACAGGATGTTCTACTATAAGATACTGGAACAGATCTTTAGAAATAATGGTTTCTCCAAAGCAGTTAACAAGAGACTTAGTGAACTTTTTGTGACCCCCGTGCCCTGGCCCAGCAATCAAGGAGCCTCAATCCTCACCACTAACACTAGAGAGGGCATCTCATATATGAGGAAAAGATAACAAATACACACAGTAAAGTGCAATTTCCCTTAAGAGCACACAGAAGTCACAGTCAGTCTGGCGGTGGTCACTCCCTTGCTCTCCAGGTCCCCAATAAGACTCCCCACTGGCACAGCTATAGGGTCCAGATCTCAGCCTAGTGGGCAAGCTAAAACCTCTAGCACCCTCTCTGTCCAACTAGTTCTTCGTGTCCCTGCCCATGTAGCTGATACACACACACACACACACACACACACACACACACACACACACACACACACACACACACACACACGCACTTTGAGAAGAGTTTATACAACCACACAGACACTCCTGGGGAATGCTGGCACAGGTTTTCCAGCTGTGTCCCTTTCTCCCAGATTATACGGTAGATCCACTTGCCATCACCCACTAATATTTCACAGCTACTCAAAGGCCCTTAAAAGGGTGTGCAATTATTACTGTGCAATATTAGTGGGTGATGGCAAGTGGATTTTCCAATTGGTAGTACAGCCCAGAGCTAAAGCTATTCGAGTGGCTTTGTACAGTTTTACCAAAGGCATGCAAGTACTCTTAAGAGACTAACTTATCTCTAAACAAAACAGCCACAGTTAAAAGGGTTTAAAATATTTAATAATAAATAATTAAAAACAAAAGACAATGCTTTCTACTACACAGTGCTAGTCAAGAGTTCAGAGATTAAACACAAATACATAAAATAAATCAGTAGTACAGTTCTGACATCACAGAAAAACACTTAGTCTAATATTTTTAGTTTCTAGCTATTTCTAAAAGAAAACACAAGTCTAAGATAACTTATATATGAGCAAGACAGTGCTGTGAGTTGGATGTTCAAGACAAAAATGCTTAATGCCTTCTGATTCTCTCTGTTTAAATTGCTATTTTCAGTCCTGATTCCCATTACATCATTTCACACTTTCTTGGTGTTCCCAGGCTAACAGATACTACATAATTGTTATCTTACAAATGCAGGAAACTACAGCCATAAAAGACATTCCATATGTAAACTCTAGTAATTATTCCTGGCTGGCAGCCTTCACATTTCTCTACCAGTCTTCACAGCTTTCAATTAACTTTTGTACAGAATAAACTTCTATGCTGGTACGTGTATTGTCATTTTTAAGCATGGTATTCATAGTAGTAGCATAATACTCTTTATCTAGCACAACAAAGGAATTGCCTTTATAGGCTGGTCATATTACAATGTCACTATATCTATAAATTTTTAAGTGCTTGTCTCTCATTTTTATTTAAGTTATAAAACTTATTTTGTTTATACTCACTACTGGTTTCAAAAAGATTGTAAATCTGTTGTTCACATACATTTGAAAAAACTTCCAGAGTGGAAGACAATTTTAGACAGAAAGCACTTGGCTTTTTATAGTTACATACAGTTACATGTGACACAGAAAAACTGCTCTTTGAGAGCTGTTTTTCGTACAAACAATTTCAACTCTATAATAGTGCCGGCTAAATCAGCCCTTTGAGAAGGAATAAAAGACAAACCTTTTTTATGTAAAGAAAGTTCAGCTTCTGTTAACTGTCTCTGCGAAAAGTTCCATACTAGTTGTTTGTTATATTCCACATTTTCTTGAGAGCTTTTGGTTCTCGATCCTGAAAGGAGTTCTTTCTCTTGAATTTCTTTCCTTCGATGTTCACATCTTTATATTCCTCGTTGGAATTTTCAGACGTTTTGTTGATGACTTATATGTTTTTTGGAAAGGAGACCTTGAAAGTTTAAATAATTTTCTAAGTGCTATAAATTCAAGTACGCCCTTCTTTAAGTTTACTCTGAAACATTCTTGCACTTATATAGATTTCCTTGATGTTACCCTGTATAGGAGCATAGCTAGAATGCTGCACACTAAGAGATATAGAAAACCATGTTATACACATAGTTATCTTGAACGTAATAGTATGTTCCCACCACATATTTTTAAAAATGTGGTAAGAGGTCAGCTTTTAAGAGTTCCTAGGCTCCATGACCAGGAAAAAGAATTTGCAACAACTATGTGTTCCACTAGTATGGAATTTATAGAACGTGGTTATAAACCTTTTGAAGTTAGTAAAGCATGTGAAAGGGTCAAGTTAGACAGACAAAGTAGTGGCGCCCATTTTTTTCACATAAAGAAAACATAAGAAAGACTGCCCATAATAATAGTTATAGCACTGTAGCTTATTGTATGACTTTTAGTACTGACAGCATAGATATAAATAATATTACTACAAAAAATTGGCATATTTTATCTTCTGACCCTATTCTATGTGAGTTTGTTAGTACAGCCCCAAATTTTGTTTATAAAAATAAAAAATTGTTGAAAAGACAGCTTTGTTTCCCTAATACAAGTAAATTACAGCAACCTAGTATTAGAACAACTAGTTTTGTTACCTCTATCTGTGTTAAAAAAGAAGTTATGTCTTACCATAACATTCCATCTGTGTTGTAGATCATTATTCATTCTTTACTGTTAGGACTTTGGCTCCATCCTTGGAACCAATATGTCTGTTTCCAAGCTGGCACCAGCCAAAAACTCTCAGCTAAGACCTACCCACAATGTCCCTCTCATAGTTATTCCAGATCAAGTTTGCCCGCCCCTATATAATAGAGGTTGAAATAGAAAACAGTAGGAGGCTCTGTCTGAGCAAATACCCTAACCAGGAATTCCTAAAATGCACCAGTAGTCTAGGCAGGGGCAAAGAGGGCAGGAAGTAATGAATGAATAAAGATCTACAACACAGATGGAACGTTATGGTAAGACATTACTTCTTTATCTGATATTGTAAATCTTTATTCATTGCTTACTGTTAGGGCCGAGTCCCCAGCTGCTTGAGTCCTGGGTGGCCCTAAGAAAGGATATTCCTGAGCACCATAGAACCAAAAGATGGTCATCTCCTGGAGGCCAAATCCAATCTGTAATGAGAAATAAAGGTATGAGGTCTTACCGAAGTGGCTACTGTGCAGATATCATTCATAGAGGCACTGGAATGGAAAGCTACAGAAGTAGCCAAAGACCTGGTAGAATGAGCCTTTATTTTGGAAGGTAAGGATAGCTTATTCTGTTGGTAGATAAAGGTAATGACGTTTCTAAGCCAGGAGGATAAAGTCACTTTGGAGACAGGTTTACCTAATCTGGGTCCTGCAAAGGCCACAGACAACTGATCTGTTTTCCTGAAATATTTAGTCCTGTCCAAATAACAACAAAGCTGCCAATGCACATCAAGGGTGTGTAAAAGGTACTCCCCTCTGTTAGAATGCTGAAGGTATAAAACTGGCAGATCAATAGATTGGTTAATGGAAAATCCAGAAATGAACTTGGGCAAAAAAGAAGGGTCAGTAAGAAGGGACACCATATCCCTGTGGAAGTTCAAGTAAGTCTCTTGACACTCAAGGCCTGCAGCTCAGATACTCTTCTCACTGAGGTAAGTGTTACTAGAAGTAAGGTCTTCCATGACAAAAACTTTATATCATGTGAATCAAAAGGCTCAAAGGGAGGGCCTGTGATTGATTGAAGCACCAAGGTCAAGTCACAGGGTTCTAAGGGGGGCTTGACCGGAGATTTAACGTGTAATACTCCTTTAAAAAAGGTCTTGCACGGATGGTGTGACATAATCAAAGAATTATCAAATCCATTATGAAAATTGGCGATAGCTGCTAAATGTGCAGTGATTGCCGATGCTGAAGCTCCTGCATGTAAAAGAGTTGTCAGGTATTGAAGAATCTTTTGAACAGGCATAGAGAAGGGATCTAAGTTCTGATCTTTGGCCCAAATAGAGAACCTAGTCCATCTACTAAAATAAGCTTTCCTGGTGGAAGGTTTGTGTGAAGCCAGAAGAATTTCACGAACAGGAGATGGGATGGCAGGCAGTCTGGCAATCATTGGAAGTGAAGGTACCAAGCTGTGAGCCTGAGACTTTGGAGATTGGGGTGAATCAGTCCCTGAGGATGAGATAACAGGCCTTGGGAATGATCCAGGATCCATGAGCTGTGAATCAGATGAGGCCACAGGAACGGAAACCAGACTTGACGAGACCAGTAAGGGCAATGAGGATCACTTTGCTTCTCAACCTTTGAGCTTTCTGGAGGAATTTCAGAATGAGGGGAAATGGAGGAAAGGCATACAGTAGACTTGGGGGCCAATTGTGTGTTAGAGCATCCCTCAGGGGTTCTTACTGAGGGGGGATCAGGGAAAAGTAGCATCTGCATTTGTTGTTTAGGGGGGAAGCAAACAGATCACAGCAAGGCTTGCCCCAGCAGTGGGAAATCTGATCTGCTATTACAGGATTGAGGGACCACTCATGAGGCATCAGGATGTTCCTGCTCAGATTTTCCGCAATGAGGTTGGAACTCACGGGAATGTGCATTGCTATAAGAAAGTGGTTGGAAGCTATCACCCAATCGGCAAACCAAGGAAATGTAGACACACTGTAAAAGAGATGAGATGCACGAAACTCCTCCATCCCTCGAGAACACCAAAATAAAACTCCAAGTCGCCAAAATGTAAAACGAACAAAATTTATAGGTTTTAAGCTTCTCCCAAGCTTTTTGTCGGTTACGATATACCAACTTACTCAGAAAACTACTAAGAGAAATAAAAGCGGAAACAACGTCACTCGATCACTACCCTTTAAACACCCGCACATCTTATCTATAGAAGAATATACAAAATATCATTGAATACATATAAAACTCCTTAAAAACATTATATTAATAAGAAAAAGAACCCGATTGACTAAAAACATATAAAAATAGTACAAAGCAACTGCTACCGAAAGCTACTATACAATCAAATAAAAAACTATCCTATTTGTTATTGTATGTATATTTATAATTAAAACTATTATCTATATTTTACTTGTGTATGTATGTCATAATGAAAATCAATAAGTACAATAGATACTATCTAGTTAAACTCTTAAGTTTCAATATACATGATATAGATATAATTTGTCATTGATGCCTGGATAATGGCACGCATCCAGTCTAAGTTGCCAAACTAATTCGCTCCCTTCGAGGATTAATGAATCAGCTCCCCCCCTGCCATCAGATCGAACTTATTCAATGGCTAAGAAGGAAAATGAATGTAAAGGATTTTCCTTTACATGCTTTGCTAAAGCGTTTTCCACCTTACCATTCCTAATAGTGTATAGATGCTCGTAAATACGCTCCTATAATTTTCTGTTGGTTTTACCGACATAGAAGACTGGCCAGTGGGAACACTTAGCTATGTAGACAACTCCTGTACTAGAACAATTAAACCTACCATGTATTCTGTATTTAGACTTCCTTATAACAAAGGACAACCCCACTGATATGTGCTTACAATAACAGCACATATTGCATTTAGACATGTCTGCTCTTACTTCCAGGGACCTGGCCTTAGATTCCAGAATGTTTTTGAAGTTTTGACCCCTTCTGAAAACTATTTTGGGGTATTCCATACCGTTCTCCCTGAATAACCCCTCCTGCATAATGAAACTCCAGTTTTTTTGTATGATAGAAATAATGGCCTTCACATCCACATTGTAAGTTAGGATGAAGCTACAAGGATGAAGCGTCTTGGCTATTGGATTATGTGTACAGTTGTCCTCACGTGTTTCAAAAGGGTTTAAGATAGGCGCATAAAAACCTGACACCCGCTTGTTATGGACTTCATAAATTACGTTCAAAATCAGACCTGCCGAATAACCTCTTTTGAGGAAAAGACCCTCCATGAATTTACATTTGTCATAGAAGTCGCTATCTCTAGTCACCATTCTTGCAGCTCTCTCCTATTGGCCCTTTATGATGGATTTCTTCTGGGTAAAAGGGTGACAACTGTTGAACTGCAAGTAACTATTTGAAAAGGTTTCCTTTTGGTGAATTCTAGCTATATAGCAGTTAGAACTTGTAACTTTTGAAAGATCCTGGAAGAAAGTGAGGTCGAACACTGCTGTTATATTAAAAACTTTATTTCTAAAATATAGGATGAGCGCTTTCGGGATAACCCTTCATCAGATGTTTAAACAGACATTAATACAAACTTTTTATATAAAAAAACAACCAATAGCATTCAGTAAAAAACGCGCCTATTTTGTAAGATAGGCTTAATGGGTATAACTTCATTTAATCCTGGCTTCCTATTGGCCATTAAATCAACAATCCATCTTGTTTCCAATAATTCAGTCTGAAGCTTTATGTCACCCCCCCTGCTGTTAAGTCTAACATTGACAATAACCCGAAATTTAAAGGAGTGTGTTGGAAATTCACTTACATGTCTACATAAAGCATTCCTTTCATCACCATTCCTGATGCTTGAAAGGTGCTGGAGAATCCTAATTTTAAACATATTGTTTGTCTTCCCGACATAAAAACTTGGGCATTGGCAACATTCAGCTAAGTATACAATATTCATAGTGTGACAAGTAGCTTTCCCTTTAAAAAAGAACATTTTATTTGTGATAGGATGTCTAAAGTGTGTGTCTTTGTTAATATGAATACAAGCTTTACAAAGTCCACAGGTAGTTGTACCTGCAGAGTTTAAAACATATTGTTGGACATTTTTATTAGAAGGTTCCTTACAGAGTATATCATTTAAATTTTTGTTCCTTCTATATCTAAAGCTAGGATAAGACCCCACAATGTCCCTTAGAATGTTATCACTAGTTAAGATGTTCCAGTTCTTGCACTATATTACAGATGTCCTTGATATTACTACTATAGCTGAACATTGATTGACTGTTAACTTTTGAAAGATCTACATCTAAGTATGAAATCCTGTCCCTTTCCACACTAAAGGTGAACTTCAAAATGTCAGTGGAAGAGTTGAAATGGTTTAGGAGCTGATCCACTATTTCACCATCCCCTTTTAGGATGATAAAAATATCATCCAGGAATCGTGTATACAATAAAACCTTGTCCTGGTATACATGATTCGTGCATACATGTTCCCTTTCCCAGACAGCCATAACCAAATTGGCCACAATGGCACCACATGGAGATCCCGTAGGTACCACTATTTTTTGTAGGTAATACCTGTTGTTAAAAGTAACGTAATTGCTGGACAAGATAAAGTCCAGCAATTTACTAACCTGCTGGATCTCCTCATTGGGTGCTCCTTTGGAACACATCAGAGTGGGAATCCAATCCAGTGCCACTGAATGGGGGATTGGAGAATATAAATCCCTCACATCTATGGTCAATAATAACTGTCTGCACTGTAAGGGATTTGGTTGACCCTGGCCAAAAATGACCAGGAATCTTTGGATATTTGTGGTTCACTCTCCACATATTTCTTCAAAATTGAATCTACTACCTTCGCACTGGCATAGGTAATGCTACCCCTAGCGCTAACCGGTGGACGCAAAGGAGGGTCTTCAAGGTTCTTGTGAATTTTTGGTGAACCAAATATTATGGGAATCTTGGGTGCTGATATAGATATATAGTTGAATAAGTTCAAGTCTATCGAATTATTGATAAACATGTCATTATAATAACCGGTGATTCTGGCAAGACCTATATTCAACTCATTCCTAGAAATTTCCTTATACGTCTCAGATCCCAAAATATCTTCCATTCTTCTTATATAATCCCAATCATTCATCACCACCAGTCTGCCACCCTTATCAGGCTGCATTACTCTGACTGATGCATTGCATAAAAGATCTAATAAGGCTCTTCCTTCCTTACTGATATCGAATCTGGGTGATTGTGATGAAATACGGTGACTAAATAAATGGAGAATGTCTAATTCACAAATCTGCTCAAACATTTCTAATATAGGACATAAAGGTAGATTATAAGAACTAGGGACAGTAAAAGTACCCAACTCACTAGTACAATTACCCAACAACAATTGCAGGTTTAACTTTCTGACAAACAACTTTACCTCTAAAATAGTTTTAGCCAAATCTGCCCGTCTAGTTGGTACAAATATAGATAAGATGTGCGGGTATTTAAAGGGTAGTGATCGAGTGACGTTTCCGCTTTTATTTCTCTTAGGAGTTTTCTGAGGAAGTTGGTGTACTGTAACCGACAAAAAGCTTGGGAAAAGCTTAAAACTTAATAAATTTTGTTCATTTTACATTTTGGCGACTTGGAGTTTTATTCTGGTGTTCTCGAGGGATGGAGGAGTTTTGTGCATCTCATCTCTTTTACAGCTATCACCCAGTGTCAAATCCTCATGGCTTCCTGACAAAGGGGGTAAGACCTGGTTCTGCCTTGCTTGTTGATTTAACAGACAACTGACATGTTGTCCGACTGAATTGCAATGGTCCCAGAAGGTAGGGATGTATGGAATACTTGCAGTGCTAAGAAAACCATAATCAGTTCCAAGACATTTATGTGCAAATTGGCCTCCATGGGGGACCAGGTGCCTTGGACCATCTTTCCCTGGAAATACCCCCCCCACACCCTAACAGGGAAGCATCCATAGTCACCATGGCCGTGGGCTGGGGAAGACAAAACGGTCAACACCAAATATTTGTTTGTGGCTTCATCCGCCATAGCATTTCTTCCTTGTAATGGTTTGCAAGATATATCATGTGGTCGAGTGTTTGAGTTAAGATCGACCATTGGGAAGAAAGGAGCCACTGTAGGATTCTCATGTGCAGCCTCACCAGTGGTACTAAAGTAATTTCAGCCACAATGGAGCCTAAGAATTGCAGTGCAATGTATGCTGGTAAATAGGTCTGTGGAAGGCGGGCTTGGATTTGGTGTCTTATTTTCAAAAGCCTATAAGGAGGGAGAGAAGCTTGACAGGATGTTGTGTCGAAGACTGCTCCAATAAATTCCAGTGTCTTTGTTGGGGACATTTGAGATTTGCCCTTGTTGATTGTAATCCCCAAGCGGAGAGTGAGACCTTGAATGTAAAATTGGCTGCAGGTTAGAAGATTCCTGGTCAGAGCGGTAAGGAGCCAATCATCTAGATACAATAACACCTGGAATCCTTGTAGTCAAAGATGAGCTACTACAACTGCCATACATTTGGTGAACACTCGAGGGGCTGTCAAGAGACTGAATGGCAGTGCCCTGAACTGGTAGTGACTGGCTCCCAGCCAGAAGCGGAGGAACCTCCAGGAGCGGTGATCCATCTTTATGTGGTAGTACACGTCCTGAAGGCCTATAGAGCACATCCAGTTGTCCCTCCCTAGGAAGGAGAAAATGGACTGTACAGTGACCATCCGGAATTTTTGAGGTTTGATAAATTTGTTCAATAGGCTGAGATCCAGGATCATTCTCCAGTCCCCTGTCTTTCTTTGGCACTAAAAAGAACCTCAAGTAAAACCCGGAACCCCTCTGGTCTGGTGGGACTGGTTGGATGACTCTTTTTTTTTAGCAGCTTTTCTATTTCTATGGCTGCTAATTCCCTCTGATTGGGTGGCACATCGGGGATTCGTTTGATGGGTCTGGGAGTTAAATCGAATGGTAGCCCCTGCATATTATTCTCTGCACCCAACCATCAGTAGTAATAAGTTGCCAGGCTGGTAGGGGCAGAGAAAAATGGCCCTTGACTGCTTCCATAGTAAAGCAATTGGGCCACTGCTCAGGAGTGCTGGTAGGGTCTGCCAGAGAAGGAATCTCTAGCGCCCTGGTTATGTGGACCACCTCTACCACAAAAGGGGCATCTTCCAGATGAGTTGACCCCTCTGACCTGGGGGGATTGCTCACCACGAGTGTCACGAAAAGATCCTTGGGATATTCTGAACCACATTTTTCCTCCCTTCTGGTTCCTGGAGTTGGACCTCTGGGGGGAGGAAAAGCATATGCCCACAGCAGACAAGGTCTTTCCATCTTTCTCACTTTGTGCTAGTGCATCTCGTACTTTGGGACCAAAAAGTGCAGATTTATCGACAGGTGCATTGACGAAGGAAGATTTAAAGGAGTCTGCAAAATCACACAACCGCATCCAAGAATTACATCTCATGACAATGCCTGATGCGGCAGCTCAAGCTGCCCCCTCGGTGGTGTGAGATATCAAACACTTCGAGGAGTTTGAGATGGATTCCAAGGTAGCTAGCTGTGAGACGACAGCATCACGCACCTCATCAGGCAGTACCCCTACCAAAGAGGAGGACATTTCAGATATTCAGTCTCTTTGGAGGCGAGTGAAGTGTGCTAGATAGTTAAGCAACTGATTGGCAAAGATCGCTGAAGCATAGGTCCACTTCCCCAGTTTGTCCATGGTTCAAGACTCCCTGTTCAGAGGATGGACAGTTGAACTATCTTCTGTCAGTTCCCTCTTGGTGGCCGCCGCCATGACCATGGAATCAACTGTCAACTGCTTGGACCAGTGGAGCTGGTCTTCAAGTGTGGATAGAATTTTGTCCGGCCTCCTGGGGACAGGTTCTATGTTGTCCAGGGCCTTCCAGGCATGCTGCACAATCAGCTTAACAAGTTCATCTGCAGGTGGGGTCACCCAGGAAGTAGATGGATGGGCATGGAAGATCTACAAGAACACCAATTCCTCAGAAGAAGGGTTAGAGGACTTCCAGTCTCCCCGCTGCTTGAGGATTTTGAGAATGTCTCAGAATGAAACGTCATCTGGGGGAGACCGTGGGGACCTTTCTCCCTCATCACAATCGATGTCTTCCATGATAGATTCCTCTGGGGAATCAAGGTATTTCCTCTTGCACCACTTCTTCTGGGGTGGCTCCCCAGTGGGATCTTCTGAGGAGGACTCTAGAGAAAGGCTTCCCTTCAAAGGGGGGTCTTGCGGCTCCCGTGCCCAGCATCCCGAAGTAGGGGGTTGGGATAGCTGCATGCTGAGGGGTTCTGATGCTGATGTCATTGGTGCTGATTGCGAGCATGCAGAGGCAAGGGCCCTCTCCATCACCAGGAAAGCAGGCCCACCCGAAGAGGGATGGGAGCCCAGAACCGAGAAAGACAACCTTGGAACCTTGGTCAAACCCCACCCTGAGGAGCTCACCTCCAGGTGAAGAGCTCCAAGAGGGCTGGAAGCCATCAGAGCCATGGACATAGATGGTGCCAGCAAAAAAATAGGTGCCGGGCTAGGTACCAAGGTGCTGATGGTCCAAGCACCGCTCCGAGAGGGCACAGCTCCACCTGAGCCAATGCAGCAATGGTGGTCAGTGCCAACAGGGAAAAACCCACAGTCGGAACTGAGACAGTATTCACCAGGGTGGACATCAGTACTGAGATCTCTGGGACCTGGGTAGAGGCCAGAGGAGGATAAACAGCGGAATATCCTGTGAAGGATTCTGAGCCAAGAGGGACGGAAGGTCTAGCTGAAGTGGGCAATCCCCTAGCTGTCAGAAGCTGGTCCACAACCTGCACTAGGACTATTTCAGAAAAACTCCTGGTGGATCTAAAGGAGACTGCTGAAGGAGAATCAGGTCTTTCAAGAAAGGGGCTAAATCTATGCCCCAAAAAAGGGTCGTATGATAGAGTGTATCTGGTTCTTGCCAAATATCTGACTATAGGAGCCGAAGTCATAATTTGTGGAGCTAAAAAATCTATCTGCACCGTGGCCGGGGATGGTGCCAAAGCAGGTACAGTCATAGGAGCCAATGTTGGAACCAAGGATAGCACTGAAGCTGGTAGTGCCAAGGCTGGAACCGAAATAGAAGTCAACATCATAGATGGTACTGAGGGAGTAGACACAGGGCATGGTGCTGAAGAGGTCTGTGCCGAGCGTGTCGGAGAAGCATGGAGCTGACTCGGTTCCGTAACTGATGGAAATGTAGGAACCAAGTGACTCCGTTTTTCCTTATGTTCTTTGGTCTTTGGAGGGGGTGAGACCTCTGACTCAGATAAAGCCAACGGAAAAGGTGTTTTAATTAAACCTTTTAAAATAAGCTTATTCTTATGTTCTGCTAGTGTGTGATTGCTAAAACTAGCACAAATGTTGCAATCAGCTTTAATGTGGTCAACGCCCAAACAGTAGACATAATGAGTGTGTCAGTCCGAGTTTGGGATCTTACGCTCACACTTGTCACACTGCTTAAACCCTTACTTAACTTTGTCTGACATAGTACAGGCAACAAAGGGGTATTCTAAGAGAAAAAAAAAACAATAAAAAGAGAGAAAAGGAAGAGAATACCAGCGATGGTATTTCAAAAGTACCACAAGTGGTAAAGAAGGGCCTACCAAAGGCAGGAGAGAGAGCAAGTACCAACGATGGTAGAATTATAATTACCAAAGGTAAAGGGTAGGAAATAGAGGTAGGTTATAGGTGATAGTGAGAAAAAGCTAAACTGACTAAAAAACAAGAAATTTTGAAGAGAATCTATACCAAAAATCACAGTTATCCACTTAACTTTGAGAGAAATGGATAGGCACGTCTGATGAGGAATGCGGCAAACGAGATCTGGAGTAACTATGTGAGGGGCATCATGGGTAGGTCTTAGCTGAGAGTTTTTGGCTGGCGCAAGCTTAGAAATGTCGGTGTCAGTTCTGAGGATGGAACCAAAGTCCTAACAGTAAGTAATGTATAAAGATTTACAACATCAGGTTGTACTTTTTGTAAATACATTGATGCATCTAATACATTTATACAACCGGACAATGGTAATCATTATGTTTTTAAAGTTAAAGCTAATTGTGACACTAAAAACTTAGTTTATTTAGCACAGTGTGTAACTTGTTCAAAATTTTATATAGGAAAAACTGATAGGTGACTTAAGGAATGAATTAGAGACCATTATTATTGTGCCAATAAGGGCCATAGTTATAGTGCCTTAGCTAAACATATACTAGAGAAATGCACTAATCATTGGTTTAAGTTTATGGCAGTAGAAGTAATTTATGAAAGTTTTAGGTTGGGTGATATAACTAATGTCACAGAAGGGAAAGAATTAAGATGGATTTTTAAACTATCACCACATAGAGGTGCAGGTTTGAATGAATCAGTACATCTTAAGCCAGTTCTGAAAGAAATAAAGCTTCTTAGATAAGTATACTGATATGTGTGTTTCTATGGTAATAGCTTTTAATGGTTTCTGTCTTAAAAGAAAGATGTGCCTTTAAATTTTTATGGCTATTGTACTTTAATGTTTTTTATTGGTAGATATTTAATTGATTGCATTTTAAATATTTGAGATGCTGCTGATTTTTTTGTATAGTCTGAAGAAGCGATTTTATCGCAAAAGTGCTTACCTGTGTTTGAATAAAAGTCTATTACACTGCTTTTTGCCATCTGCTTTTTATTGGTTTGCTGTGGTACTGTGTTCTATATTTTTGTTCACAGTATGAAATATGTTCAAAATTAATTTACAACAGACTGAAGTTAAAAAATCTTCCTGTACACAAAAGTCCAAACAGGAAAGCAAATAGTACACCAAACCAGTGTTTAAAAATAGCTTCATATACTTTAACCATATTAACCTGCCAAAAAATAATATTTAATAGCAATTTAAATTATTTTTCTCGTCAGAATGAGAGAAAAATCTCCACAATATATTTGCGGTAAAACTATAATCAGATGTTAAAAGCATATAGAGCAGAGTTGTGTATAGAGATAATAATGTAAATATGTTAAAAAAACAAGGTCTGCAATATCTTCTTGTCAAAAGATTAAAATAAAGCAGACAACAGTAATGACAGGCATGATTAATTTTCATTTTTTATTGTATGAGACAGCCCATGGTGTCAAAAGCACACATACATGCATACCGCACTTTAGAGAGAAATACTAAAAGTTTCCGCAGAAACAGTAAAGCAATTATTTGTCAAAGACAGAAGCCAAATGAACACTGTTATAAGCAGAAATTCCCAAAGGAATTACTCTAAACACTGACAGAAATAAAATATTAAAATAAATCTCTTTAATAAACATAAAGATAGAAAGGGAGTATAAAATCTACTAATAAAATGGAAGGAAGGGGGGGCCACATGGGGCTTATATGAGCAGTAAGCCAGAAAAATCATCAGTGGATCCAGAAATGAGTCAGAGGATTTTCTTCTTTGGCTGGCAGAAAAAGGCTGAAGACACACTTCCTGTGACAGCTGAAGGTTTCCCTCTCAGGATATGCATAGCCAATCACCTGTCACAGGACAAGAGAAAGAGAGCTTTTGAAAGCTAGCCTATACTGGGTTACCTTGGCAAATAACACAACATGCCACTGAGGCAGTGGGAATGATGAATATAGCAACTTATCCCTGCTGTTATTTGACGACTGTTAAACAGTGACTGATATGTTATGGTAGGAGCAGTTTCACACAATGTATTCCATTTACCAGACTACATGTATAATGACCACAACCATGGCTTATGAATGTGTGTGTGGAGGCATTGTTGGGTGTTATAAAGGTAACAAATTAGCCATAATTTGACTAATTTTCCATCACAATTAAACTCAGCATTATAAACAAAAAGTGGATATAGTTGGTGGCCTGTGCAAAATACTTCTCAAAGCATCTGATTATTGGCACAGTGGAACACCAAGTAGAGTTATCCTTTCACAGAGCATGGCTATACTGATATTTTGTCTGTCACTTCTTATGTGTGATGTCTGCATGCCTTCCCTATCATTTTGTGTTTTTTAACCAGGTGCTCTGGTTTCCTCCAACACCCCAAACTCATGCTGCAGATGATATGGCATTCCGCCAGTTTTGTGTACTTGTGCATCTGGAGATAGACCCAGCTTGTAAATAAAATTTTGCATGTATGAAAATCCATTCATCTTGTGATAGTACAGGGATTGTCCAGGGCTGAGTGTATGTGTGTGTGTGTGTGTGTGTGTGTGTGTGTGTGTGTGTGTGTGTGTGTGTGTGTGTGTGCGTGTGTGTGTGTGTGTGTGTCTTAATTTATCACAGATTGTTTTTTTTATATATGGACATGTACAGTATTGGTGGGCAAATGCATGATTCTTCTGGAAAGCAGTTAACAAAAAAGTACAGCTAAAAATCTGATGTCTTTAAAAAATAAAGCATAAAAATGGATCATAAAAAAGCCTATTTCCTACAACTTTCTGAGATTCTGGTTGCCACCCAATGCCTCCTCCCTGTATAAGTGGATTTTACTCAGAAATATTTTATAGATTTTCCAAAATTTACAAAGATTTATTGAATTTTATCTATCAGAATAAACCAAATAGTAAACTATATACATTATTTACATTTGGTCAGAGATTAGAAATTAAATATACTAATCTAGACAGTCATATGCTAAGGGTGTCAAACAAATATTCTATTTCATTTTTTTCACTTAAGAAGAACCTGAAGCTGTTTTTAATGTCTCAATAAGAAATAATATCTTCTTCCATGGATTGTTATTCTAAGACTTAGGAAAGATCCTTAGTTCTTTGACTTTAATTTCCAACAATGCTGTGTCATTCAATAGTTTTAAGAAGTCTTCAAAAGATGGTTCAGTGTTGGTCTTCCATTTTCTAGATATACACTTCCTAGCGACTGCTAGTATGGTCCATAATAGATATGAACCATTTTTATTCATTACAGTTGTTTCAGAAATATTTAATAAAGTCAAAGACTCGGTTAATAAGAATGTATCTTGAAATATAGCTTGCAAAAAAATATTAATATCTGCCCGACATTTTTTGACTTTTCTGCAATCATGAAACATATGCAACCAGTCAGCTTTACATACTTGTAAACATCTCCAGCATGTGGCATTGCTGGAAGAGCCAAATTTAGCTAGTTTACTGACTCTATAAAATGATCTATGCAAAAACTTCCAAGTAAAAATTCACCAAAATTGAACATTAGATGTTAATTTGATAGAATATAAAAGATTAGATTTGTTTTCCTCAGACATATATTTTGAATGACCTTTAGTGATGAAATTACAATAATTCTGTTGAATTCTATCTTTATAACTTATTGATAATTTATATTGTTTAGATGTTATATTTCCACAGTTGTGATTTTCATAAATAATATCATAGAAATAATTTATACATTTATGTTAGTAAATAAAGCCAGGAACTGAGCGACAGTGAGGAAGTCAAACGATGCAAAAATTAATTAAAATCTCCACTTTTATTACAAAAATATAAGACAGTATAAACGCTTTCGCAAGTAGCTTCATCAGATCCATACAAAAATCCAAGTGTTAATTGCATGCTTATATACCTGCAGATGATGACTCATACTCATGGTTAATTAGCAAACAATGTACTGCCCATCATTTTTAAAGATATAGATGATGTTTAAAATGATAGATAAAAAACAATATATAAAAGCTTCATAAAATGCATTGCTGAAAGATAAATAATGGCTAGGCATCAAATTACAAACATATTGATCCGAATATTATGACTAACTGAATTATATTAAGAAACACAAAACTATGTATAAATTAAAAAGTAAATACATCTGTATATAATCAGTGTATAACAATTCATTTGACATTTCTACGTTGTTTTAGTTTTGGTCTTATTGAGACTCTCTCATTCAGGCCAAAACCTTTGTCAGCCCTTAATGAAATAATCCACTGCATTTCCTTACTTTCTGTATAGGTTCTGATATCACCTCCCCTTGCATTAGGAGAAATAACTTCTAGCACCTTGAATAAAAAGTAATGTTCATTGTTGTTTAATGTAATATGTTTGGCTAGAGCATTGTGCAATGTACCTCTCTTCATATGATAGATATGCTCCCTCATCCTGTCTCTTAAGGGGCGATTAATCTTGCCTACGCAGAATGACGGGCAGGATTGACAAGTAGCCAAATAAACCACATCTAATGTCATACAGTTTGCATCTGCTTGTATCATAAATACTTTCTGTAAGTCTTGTTGAAAAAAACTGAGTGTTACTGTCAATAAAAGGGCAAAAATTACAATGCCCACATGGCTTCGTACAGCCACCCTAATTATCACTTTTTATAGATTTAGGGTAACAAAGTATCCTTTTTAAATTATGTTTATTCCTATAAAGGAAAGTGGGTGTCTCACCCACGATCCATTTTAAATCACTGTCAACATGTAAGATACCCCAATGCCTATTAATAACTTCCTTGATTTTGAAGTAGTCAGAAGAAAATTGTGTTGAAAATCTAATACTGTGGTTATTACAGTTATTACCTAAAGGATTATCAAATTCCCTAGGACCAAAATAAGGTGCTGCTCTAGTGCAATGCAGTTCATATATATCATCTATATGGGAGTTGATTTCAGTTGGGGTATAGCCCTGATAGCCTGTCCTCTTATAATATTTTTAAAAACGTAAAGGGGGGTGCATACTGGATCTAGAAAGTAAGGTGTTACTATAACAGGCCTTACGATGTACACCTGTATTGATTATGTCGTTCGGTAATCTCTCAAGAAATAAATCTAGGAACTCTATCCTACATGAGGAATGCTGCATGGTAAACTTAAGGCAAGTCGTAAGGTTATTCATCATGAAATGCATGGATTCTAGTTGTTCAATAGTGCCGTCCCATAAAATGAAAAGGTCGTCAACGAAACGTCGATAAAATACTACGTGTTGCCTGAACATCTCCTCACGAAAAAGCACATGTTCTTCCCAATATGCAACTATAATCCAATATTATAAGAGGACAGGCTATCAGGGCCTCAAGATTAAACCCTACGAATGATGGCTTTGAAACTGAGTTAACTAGCCTGAAAAACAGATTGGTCAATAGGGGTTACACCCCAACTGAAATCAACTCCCATATGGATGATATATATGAACTGCGTTGCACTAGAGCAAAACCTTATTTTGGTCCTAGGGAATTTGATAATCCTTTAGGTAATAACTGTAATAACCACAGTATTAGATTTTCAACACAATTTTCTTCTGACTACTTCAAAATCAAGGAAGTTATTAATAGGCATTGCGGTATCTTACATGTTGACAGTGATTTAAAATGGATCGTGGGTGAGACACCCACTTTCCTTTATAGGAATAAACATAATTTAAAAAGGATACTTTGTTACCCTAAAACTATAAAAAGTGATAATAAGGGTGGTTGTACGAAGCCATGTGGGCATTGTAATTTTTGCCCTTTTATTGACAGTAACACTCAGTTTTTTCAACCAGACTTACAGAAAGTATTTATGATACATGCAGATGCAAACTGTATGACATCAGATGTGGTTTATTTGGCTACTTGTCAATCCCACCCGTCATTCTACGTAGGCAAGACTAATCGCCCCTTAAGAGATAGGATGAGGGAGCATATCTATCATATGAAGAGAGGTACATTGCACAATGCTCTAGCCAAACATATTACATTAAACAACAATGAACATTACTTTTTATTCAAGGTGCTAGAAGTTATTTCTCCTAATGTAAGGGGAGGTGATATCAGAACCTACACAGAAAGTAAGGAAATGCAATGGATTATTTCATTAAGGGCTGACAAAGGTTTTGGCCTGAATGAGAGAGCCTCTATAAGACCAAAACTAAAACAACGTAGAAATGTCAAATGAATTGTTATACACTGATTATATACAGATGTATTTACTTTTTAATTTATACATAATTTTGTGTTTCTTAATATAATTCAGTTAGTCATAATATTCTGATCAATATGTTTGTAATTTGATGCTTAGACATTATTTATCTTTCAGCAATGCATTTTATAAAGCTTTTATGTATTGTTTTTTATCTATCATTTTAAACATCATCTATATCTTTAAAAATGATGGGCAGTACCTTGTTTGCTAATTAACCATGAGTATGAGTCATCATCTGCAGGTATATAAGCATGCAATCAACACTTGGATTTTTGTATGGATCTGATGAAGCTACTTGCGAAAGCGCTTATCCTGTCTTATATTTTTGTATTAAAAGTGGAGATTTTAATTAATTTTTGCATCGTTTGACTTCCTCACTGTTGCTCAGTTCCTGGCTTTATTTACTGATTTTAAACTTTTTTCTGTGAACCTGAGCGTTTACCTGTCCCATTGGATTTACTTTGTTACATAAATTTATGTTAGTCTTTAAAAGAAGAATTATTAACTGTTCTGCATAGATCATGTGAGTAAGTCAATACACTCTGAAGAACTAGCCAGTCGGAAGAAGAGAGATCATAAGAACTTATTATATCTTGTCTATCAACAACTTTCAGATTATTAATACAATGTTGCCAGCAAATGAAATTATTTGTTTTCCATTTTGTAAATACCTTCCTGTATATTTTATTGAAAATGTTTTTTGTGGAGCTAAACGGTATCATTAAGTCCATCCAAATTTTAACATCTGTATTAGCATTAACAAGTCTTCTGAATATTTAAAAAATATGATTTGTAAGTTTGGATTTTGTAAGTGTTACTAGGTTATATTGGATGCCAATACATAACATATGCCACAGTATATTATTCTGGTTTTCTAACTTGTGATTTTTTATTATGGAATTTTTCATTTAAAAGAATAATAGTGTGTAACGTTTTCCAATCAGAAGAGTAATATGGATCAACCCAATTTATAATGATTCTACAAAAAGAAGCTTTAATGCAAGTCTCTATGTCTGGAAATTTATTCACACCCTGATTCCATGGTCTGATGTGTATACGCTATTCTATTTCTATTTGGGTGCCACAGAAACTTTAAGAGAAGTGTATTTATTTATTTTAATAAGTACTTAGCAGGTATCTTGGGTATGGCTTGTGCTATATATATAACATTTTTGGTAAAAATACTATTTTTATTAGTTGTAATCTGTCTTCAAAAGTTAAATAAATTGTATTCCACTTTTCTGTATAAACTTTTAAAGTTTTTATAATGTTATTATAATTTAAGGTGAAGATTTCATCTATATTTTTAGTTAAGGTAATGCCTAAATAACTTAAATTGGAGACTTGTTTTCCAATTATATTATTTTCTTCTACTTTGATTTCATTTTTTTATTTAATATTATGAAGTTAGATTTTGTTTTGTTGAAATAAAGACCTGAAGTTGAATAAAAATTCTCAACTAATATATTTAATTCTTTTATAGATTCTTTTGAGTTAGATAAGGTACGGAGTATGTCATCCACGAATAACATAATTTTAGAGTTGCATTGCCCATGTATGTCAATCCCCTTTATTTTAGCATTAGACCATATTGAGGAAGGAAATAATTCAATAGCTAAAGCAAACAGAATAGGAGACATAGGACAACCTTGTTTTGTGCCTTTCATTAACATTATAGAATCAGACATGTATGGTCCTAATTTAACATATGCTGAGTTATTTTTATAAATATTTTTTATCAATGATATAAAAGATTTAGAAAATTCATGGAGCTCTAATATTTTGAATAAATAATTCCAACGTAATGAATCAAAGGCTTTTTCTATTTATAATGCTATTTATTTATTTTTATTTATTTATTTTACAATTGTTAACCCGGCTAGTCCAACTGGATATATTTCCATTTTCAGCAAAGGCCCGGGGAGAAAAGCTCCACACAGTACAATACAAACAAAAACAAACAAAATTATACAACAAATATAGAGAGAAATGATGTTAAAAGTAATCAGAGAGCAATAGTATAAAAGAAAAACATACTATTTGTGAAACACAAGTGCGCAAATAGGACAGGTCACTCTTAGCAAGATATCTGAGGTAGTTTACAATACATAAAAGTTTAGTTCATCACCTAGTTGTATCAAAAATTTAAGACAGTTACTACTTCCCGAGGGGTAAGCAGTATTGACTGTGAAAGGAGGCAGTATAGAGATAGGAAATAGAGTAAGCAGAAGAATAGTCAGGGTAGCAGCAAGGGCATAACCAGTGTGTTTTGAGATGTTTTTTGAGCATTTGTTTAAAGAGTGGAAAGGAGAGAAGTAAAGTTAGATCAGATGCAACAGGTTCCAATATTTTCCAGTAGTATTACAGAACAAGGAGTCACCTTCCAAGTTATTAGACTTGCTAATTCTAGCCAGTAGTTTACTAGAAGAGCGTAAGGAATTGAGGTTTGTATAGGGGGTAATAATGTTAGAAATTTAGGTGTGTTGTTAGGTTGATAAAATATCCTATGGACAATGGTAAGTTGGGAAAGTATCAAAATATGTTTTAGTTCAAGCCAGTCGAGCTGCTGTAGGTTCTGACAGTGGTGGGTTCTAAATGGGTTCCCAGTGGCAAATCTGGCAATATTGTTATAGAAGTTAGCTAGCTTAGTGAGATTATTTTTTTAGGTTAGTATATATGGGGGAAGCATAAAGAAGAGTTGAAATTAGATGGGAGTGAGCCATTGTAGTTCTGGCTGTTGGTGTTAAGAAGGGTTTTATTCTATATAGGGCGCCCGATTTTCTATTAGCGGTTTTAATAGTGTTATTTATATGGTTATCAAAGGTAAGGTTACTGTCAATTGTGATTCCTAACAGTTTGGTGGTAGTGTCAGGGGTTATAAGGGTGCCGCTATTTGATTTGATGGAGAAATGTATAGGGGGGACTTACTGTTAGGTGCAAAGAGTAAGAGCTTGTTTTTTCTTTTGGAGTTCAAAAGGAGCCAACATTTCAAGAACCATGCCTCAACTATGTTACTTTCTGGGTTAGAGATTGTAGTTTGGATGTGGAGTTAGCAGAACATATGGCCGTGGAATTGTCTACATATTGTATGCAGGTGGCTTGAGGGATTGCTAATTGAAGGTCATTGATGAATAAAGAGAAAAGAAGTGGACCTAGAATGGAGCCCTGTGGGACTCCAAGGGAGACTGGCAGGTGGGAAGATAGTTTATTCTCCCAGAGGACTGCTTGTTGCCTATTGGTAAAGTAGGACTTGAACCAGAGAACAGCTTTGGTGTCTAGAGAAAGGGATTCAAGAGTATTTATGAGCAGGGGGTGGTTTACCATGTCAAAGGCTTTTGATAGATCAATAAAGAGTGCTGATGAGAGAACGTTGTTATTACGGTTTCTATTGATGGAGTCGGTGAAAGATAGGAGAGCTGTGGTGGTACTACGAAATGGCCTAAAGCCATGCTGACAGTTTGCTATAATATTATGTTGAGTTAAGTGGTTTATTAGTTGATGGTGAATGCATTTTTCCATAACTTTTGCTAAGGGTGATAAGAGAGCTATAGGCCTGTACTTAGAATAATTGTTGGAGTTACCACCTTTATGTAAAAGGATAATGTGGATATTTTCCAGATATCAGCAGGTAAAGGAAGATTCTGCACAGCCAATCTATGAGTAGCAGTTTCCTGATCGACTCCGAGTAGTTACAGGTAAGAGAAGTGAGATAATGTAGCTGTGAGGTGGTAAAGGATAGCAGAGTGGGAAAATGAGAACAATATAGCTAGAAGGTAGAACAAAGAGAACAATATAGCTAGAAGGTGGGAAAAGAAAAAGTAAGAGCAGTGTATTACAACAGGAAAATTACAAATTAGTCTGGGATGAAGTAGGGAAAATATACTTAGATGAAATATGGGGAGGTGGGGTAAGAGATATAACCCAAGGATAGATTAGGGCACCACCTAATGGACAGAGAGTAAAGTACCACAAGAGGTATCAGTAATGAAGATAGCTGGTAGAGGTGGTTCCGATAGAAGATTCAAAGGAGGGAGATAGGCAGTTGCTTCAGGGGTAGAGAGGGGTATGGCTGCTGGCTTCCTGGCTCAGTAGTGTAATTACATTTAATACTAGATATATTTCTAACACTTAATTCAGCTTAACAGTAGGTGTAGGGTAGACCATACTTTCTTATTCCCTATGGTAGCTGGGAGACTGTACTGGGGTGGCAGGCTTCTTTGGCCAGGTGTTGGAATGGTTGAAAACAAAAGAAAGGGATCCTTAATGAACAGGCAAGTCCCTTAGTACAGGATAGGAGGTAGAGAGCTGGGAGGATTGGAAAGAAAAAAAGTACAGATTAGGTGTTAAAGCAACAAATAATGTCTTCTTTGTTAAGTAACACTCAGGGTGAAGAACACAGTGAAAACTGTGAATAAATCGCACCTTTGCTGAATACAGTATTTAAGAATGCTAAGCTGTTAATCTTAAGGTAGCACTATGAAAGAGCTCTTTCCCATACACAGGATTAGTCCTTTTCAGCAAACCTAGTCACACAAATCACAGTAGGTCATTATGTAATTACACAACATGTGCAGCACAAGTTCTCAAACAAAACAATGCAGGTAATGGCTACTTGAGTTGCATCTCCTACTGAGCTTTGCCGAATGTTCTTAGCCTAAGCCGCCTATTCCCCTTAACAGAAATATGGCTACTGTGGGCAAATAAAGGTCCCTCACCCTATACCTTAATTAAACTATCCCTACAGAGTCTCTTCTCACTTACTAGGCATATTCCTTTCTATGGGGCAGATCCTGGCTAGATTCTTTTTAAGAAAGGATTAATGGCAGCTCTCTGACCACATATATCCTTATAGAATCCAGAAAAAAGTACCTAAACTAGGATACACAAAGTCCTAGACAGATAAACAATGTGAAAACACCTGCCCAAATGCTAATTTTCACACCCCTATTAACACTACTTAAAATATCTTTGTGTTGATAGCGCAAACGTCCACTCAGCATCAATCGTATAGCTGAAAGTTAGACAAAGCCTTTCCTCAAATGATCGCTTTTGTAATAAGCAATACTCGTTTATAAGAAAGAATTGTCTACAGGAAATACTAGGCAAACACTAGTACATTAGGGTAAAAACACACCAGCAAATTGTGTGAGCGGTCTGGGTACAACAGTGAAAGCATCCTTATAATTAGAATACAAAAGGTAACTCAGCATCCACTGTATAGCCATAGTTGAAAATGTCTTTCAGAGATGATCGCTATTTCTAAACATAAGTAGTACTCACTTACAAGGATGCTAGTCAGCAGGAATTCTAAGCAAACACTAGTGCAATTAAGGCCAAATAAACAAAAATAGTGTAGATGCTTATAAAAGAAAGGCTACCAAGAAGCCTAAGCGAACCGCTACTACAATAAATGTTGAAACAGCGGTGAGTGGCAGGAGGACAAGGAGATAGCATAAATCAAGCAGAACGAAATTAAAAGACACAGTACACTCTTTCTAAAAGCTATGCTTTATCAGGAGCCCCATTAGACTAAATAAATTGAAACTAAAGTGTATGAACACAGCAGGCAGTGCAGCTTTCAGTATGAGCAGATTGACATACTAGACACCCACATGGAGGTACACCAAAATCAAGATAGCCATTATGCATGCCCGTAACCTGCAATACATGTAGTATTAGCAATGCACATTAATATCCTTCAATTTTCATGTTATTGTAGGCTTGGGCTAATATTATTCCATACAGAATTTTTCTTTTTTAACAAACAACCTTTTCTTTTAAGAAAAACAGCAATATTAACATACACAAATGCATGTAAGTATTGAACACATTACTTGGCATAGAAGCTTGGGCTGAATACCAAACCAAACGTCAGTATGGAAAGCTTTATGTTATTAGTATTGTTTAATAAAAGAAAATAACAGCAATATAACTTACAATAGAGCAGATCCTTCGGACCAGGTATGTGCAGCCGCCAAGAGCAAATACAGGAGCAATAAAGATGGTGCCACACAGAACGACCCCACTATATGCCCTTGGGGCAGGATACGAGGTGTAAAGAGGAGGAGCCAGAGAAATGAGTGGGCGGTTAGAGTGGGGAGGGGCAAAGAATCATATATAGTAAGCTAGGAAAGGTAGCTTACCACAGTAACACATAAAGTAAAATGAGAAAGAGTGATGAAAGGCATATGCAGCATAGAATAGAGTAATGGAAGGGGGACAATGGAGTACAGTGGTACAGAGGTCTAAACAAGGAAGACGTAAGAGATTCCAGAGCAGGTAAAGGAAGATTCTGCACAGCCAATCTATGAGCAGCAGTTTCCTGATCGACTCTTAGTAGTTACAGGTGAGATAATGTAGCTGTGAGGTGGTAAAGGATCGCAGAGTGGGAAAAAGAGAACAACATAGCTAGAAGGTGGAAAAAAGAGAACAATATAGCTAGAAGGTGGGAAAAGAAAAAGTAAGAGCAGTGTATTACAGCAGGAAGATTACAAAGTAGTCAGGGATGAAGTAGGGAAAATATACTGAGATGAAATATGGGGAGGTGTGGTATGAGATATAACCCAAGGATAGATTACAGTGCCACCTAATGGGCAGAGAGTAAAGTACAACAAGAGGTATCAGTAATGAAGATAGCTGGTAGAGGTGGTTCCGATAGAAGATTCAAAGGAGGGAGATAGTCAGTTGCTTCAGGGGTAGAGAGGGGTATGGCTGCTGGCTTCCTGGCTCAGTAGTGTAATTACAATCAATACTAGATATATTTCTAACACTTAATTCAGCTTAACAGTAGATCTAGCATAGAACATACTTTCTTATTCCCTTTGGTAGCTGGGAGACTGTACTGGGGTGGCAGGTTTCTTTGGCCAGGCGTTGGAAAGGCTGAAAACAAAAGAAAGGGGTCATTAATGACCAACCAGGTCCCTTAGTACAGGACAGGAGGTAGAGAGTTTCTTATTGCCTTTGGTAGCTGGGAGACTGTACTGGGGTGGCAGGTTTCTTTGGCCAGGCATTGGAATGGCTGAAAACAAAAGAAAGGGGTCCTTAATGACCAGGCAGGTCCCTTAGTACAGGACAGGAGGTAGAGAGTTTATTTCCTTTGGTAGATGGGAGACTGTACTGGGGTGGCAGGTTTTTTTGGCCAGGCATTGGAAATGCTGAAAACAAAAGAAAGGGGTCCTTAATGACCAGGTAGGTCACTTAGTACAGGATAGGAGGTAGAGAGTTTCTTATTCCGTTTGGTAGCTGGGAGACCGTTCTGGGGTGGCAGGTTTCTTTGGACAGGCGTTGGAAAGGCTGAAAACAAAAGAAAGGGGTCCTTAATGACCAGGCAGGTCCCTTAGTACAGGATAGGAGGTAGAGAGTTTCTTATTCCCTTTGGTAGCTGGGAGACTGTACTGGAGTGGCAGGTTTCTTTGGCCAGGCGTTGGAATGGCTGAAATCAAAAGAAAGTGGTCTTTAATGACCAGGCAGGTCCCTTAGTACAGGATAGGAGGTAGAGAGTTTCATATTCCCTTTGGTAGCTGGTAGACTGTACTGGGGTGGCAGGTTTCTTTGGCCAGGCATTGGAATGGCTGAAAACAAAAGAAAGGGGTCCTTAATGACCAGGCAGGTCCCTTAGTGCAGAATAGGAGGTACAGAATTTCTCATTCCCTTTGGTAGCTGGGAGACTGTACTGGGGTGGCAGGTTTCTTTGGCCAGGCATTGGAATGGCTGAAAACAAAAGAAAGGGGTCCTTAATGACCGGGCAGGTCCCTTAGTACAGGATAGGAGGTAGAGAGAATAGAGCAGATCCACTGGGACCAGGTACATGCAGCAGCCAAGGGCAAATACAGGAGCAATAAAGATGGCGCCACACAGGACAACCCCGCTATATGCCCTTGGGGCAGGAAATGAAGTGTAGTGAGGAGGAGCCAGAGAAATGAGCGGGCAAGTAGAGTGGGGAGGGGCAAAGAATCATATATAGTGAGCTAGGAAAAGTAGGTTACCACAGTAACACATAAGTAAAAGTAAAATAAGAAGGAGAGATGAAAGGCATATGCAGTATAGAATAGAGTAAGAGAAGGGGGATAATGGAGTACAGTGGTACAGAGGTCTAAACAAGGAAGAAGTAAGAGGTCCCAGAGCAGGTAAAGGAACATTCTGCAGAGCCAATCTATGAGCAGCAGTTTCCTGATCGACTTTGGGTAGTTACAGGTAAGAGGAGTGAGATAACGTAGCTGTGAGGTGGTAAAGGATAGCAGAGTGGGAAAAAGAGAACAATATAGCTAGTAGGTGGGAAAAGAAAAAGTAAGAGCAGTGTATTACTCTATTTAAAATATCAGTGATAGTTAATACTCTTTGAATATTGACATACGTTCGCCTATTATATATGAAACCTGTTTGATCTTCATTTATTATATGAATCATAGATATTTTCATTCTATTGACAAAAATAGATATGAAGATCTTAGAATCAGTTTCAGGCTCAAAGGCAACGAGATATTTCCCTGTGGTATATTTGGTTGGGGACACATGGCTGAATTGACATTTAGCTGCAGAGAAATATAGCTGTTGCAAATTCCCTGTGGGCAAAGAGAAGAACGTGATGCCATGCCCACAACTTCAATAATCAAATGCACAGGGAGAAAATAATGTCCATGGCCCCCAAGGCAACATGAGACCACAGGCAGTATTGCAGGCATCAGCAGCAGGCTGGCCAGTTGGAATGTCAATGGCAGTAAAAATGTGGTGCACAACAGGCAGTGCCTTTATCATTGGTGTGTGAGAAACACTACTCCCTTCACAGTGTCTAGGGAACATTACTTAAAATACAAACTGGGGCATAAATGTGACTACAGTAGCATGTAAGATTTCCTGCATGCTGTAGCACACTTCTACATGTTGTAGTTACTTAAGCATGTACTGTACACTGAGCCAAACATTCATTATATCTTCTGCCCCCAAACACTTGGTTACTAAAGCTGTGGGCATAGCAGTGTTTGCTTCTCTTTGCCCATAGGGAATATGCAACAGACATACTTCTCTGCAGCTGAATGTCACTTCAGCCATGTGTCCCCAACCAAATATACCACATGTCTCGCTGCCTAGGAGTCTGACCCCCTTATAATCATTATTGAGCAATGATATTGGTCTGTAAGAACTGCAATGCATAGGATCTTTGCCTTCTTTTATGATTGGAGTTATTAATGAATATCTCCAAGAAGGCAGAATTATGTTTTGTGTTTGAATTTCAAGTAGGGATTTGTGAAGAAGAGAGGTTATAGATGTTGGAAAAATTTTATATAGTTCAATTATAATGTCAATTCCTATAGCTTTGTTACATTTTCATTCCTTAATAATTTCTGTAACTTCTTTCTAGGAAATTTGTTTTTAAATGTCTAATTTTAGTTTTTCTGGTATTTTCTTAACTTTTGTAAATATTAAATCTAAATTTAAAGGAGTAGTATGAGTATTATAAGTTCCATAATGTTTGGTATAGCGATGTTTAAAAGCATCAAGAATGTCACTTATACCTGATACTTTTTTACTATTTTTCCCCCCTCGTGAAGAATATTTGTGATGTTATTTGTTCTAGATTGCCTTTTAACTCTCATAATTAAGTTGTGCATATACTTGGGAGATGTAGAATATGTATTTAATTTTAATTTTTCCAATGCTAAATTAGTTTTATGGGTTAGAATTTCAATATATTTTTATTCAGCTCATCAATTATTTGTATCAGTGGAAGTGCTTGTAGTGTCCAATTTTTTGATCTCTACAGTTTGATTTTGTATATTATGCAATTCAGACACCCATTTCTTGTATTTATTTGTAAACCATGCAAGGGTTTTGCCATAAATATAGGCTTTCAAGGTATCCCATATCATAACTATATTAATCTTTTCAGAAAGATTTGTGTCCAAGAAAAATTGTAATTCTGAAATCAGCCATGGTTTAAATTCCTTCAATTTAGTTATATAAGCTGGTATTCTTATTATATGTGTCAGTTTTTTTAAATTTGCTTGAAGTTTGAGAATAAGAGAATTATGATCTAACAAAGGGCAAATTAAAAAATATATATGTGTGTGTTTAGTTCTTGTTATATAAAGATTTTATCAATTCTGGTTAGGGTATTGAATCTATAGTCTTGATGAGAGAATAATAATGAGTTATTATCTTTCAAGATATATGTGTCAATTAAATTATAATTCTCAGTCCATTTCTGAGTAATTTTGCTATAGGAGTGAGACATAGATTTCTGTTGTTAGTGGTCTCTAAATTATCCAGGATACAATTGAAATCACCACACATTATCAAGTTACCCTTATAAAGTCTGCTAATAAGATTTAGATGTTTTTTTTAGCTTTCCCTGTCCTCATATCAGGAAACCAATATATATTTAGTAGGGGCCATATTCTATTATTAAATTTTACTATAACAATCGTTATAAGACCTTCTTTATCTTCATATTTGTGAATGATTTGGGGATTAGTAACATTCTTTCTCCATAGTATTATTACTCCTTTGGTTTTGGTTCTATATGAATAGTGGGATAATATTAAGTATTCATTTGGATTCCAAATAAATAAGTAATTTGTTTTAAAATGAGATTCTTGAAGAAAAATCACCTGTGCTTTGTTTAACTTTAAATATTTTAATAAGTTAGATCTCTTCTTTGGATTGTTTAAACCACTGATGTTTAAAGAAAGTAGTAATAAGTCCATATGTTTAAGTTGGTTTAAAAGTTATTTTTATGCAAGTAGTACTCTGTATTCTTCCAAAACATTGTGGATGGATAAATATCTTTCCTCTTCTAATTATTATGAAAAGATTGGTTTTGTTTGAAAATACATGTATAATAAAATCTAATTCTTGCCAATAAAGATAGCACAAGTAAAATACAAAAAAGATATATGTAACAATAGAAAGCACAATTTTGAAAAAACCCTTATCTTACATGGAATGACAAGCATTCTTAGTCTAGTAGATAAAAAGAAATCTACCAGATTAACCCTCATACCCTAACTACAGTATGTCTACCATTTAGCTCTATAAGAATGTTAGTGGAGACTTTAGTTTTGAATAAATATATCAACATTTAACTATGTTTATTAATTAGTTATAAATATCAAACTTTAAATCATGTTTAGAATAGATTATTTATATAGTACAAATCATATTTCATTACTATATAAGTGGAGAATTTTCACTATGTTTAATCAAAAAATTGAATACAATCTAACTATTTAAGAACTTCTAAGCAAAATAACTTTTTGGTAACTTATTATTTGTTACAAAATTTTGTATAAATTTCCCCCACTCTTTCCCCATCTCATGTATCTGTTTTAAATAATGTAAGATCTTATTTATTGCATCTCCATTTATGTATGTTACCGTATTAACCTTTAAATGATTTCATACCCTAAAAAATAAAATGTTTAAAATGTTAAATCATATCATGTTAGTCTTTTCATTATAGTAATCAGTGCTCTATGACAGATAATGCAAAGACATAAGATATGTCTGTATATACACTTCATTTTGATGGGCTTTCAAATCCATATATTAGTAAATATATTCAAATATGCAGTCATCTAATGGCTAAATATGTATTTCTATGGTAGATGCACATTAAAAAACATTTCACTTTAAATGTCTAAAATCAAAGAACACATATGTTGTTATGGAACAGTTTGAAATAAAATAAGCCTATAATATTAAAATATTGAGAGTGAAATATCCAATATATACATGGAAATATATTTTAAACTGTACTTGTAATTTCTCTTTCAAAATATTTAACTATATGTATCTTTTCAGCAAACCCAAAAAAGCTATTCATATCATAAAATCTCATTATTCAATAATTATTTACACTTTAATATATGTTGAGTCAATTAGATCTATATGTTTTATGTAGTGCTTAGATACATGTTACTTTTCCTCATATGAATCTGTGCTTATTTATTTGGAAAGACCACCATCTAGTGGTAATACTAAAAATTGTTTCAGACTGCTACTAAAATTTGAATGCGTTTAAACCTATTGGTTACAAGAGTTAGTGATCGCGCTGATTATATAATATATTTACATAAAGATAAAAAAAAAAAAAAAAAAAAAAAAAAAAAAAACTTGTTCTTATAAGTATTCTACGAGTGACAGCATATTTCACAGATAGCCGTTTCTCCTCTCTCATCACAAAGTACTACAAGTCATTGTAGCCTTTAAATGTATATGTTTGACTAATAAATATGTGCTTATCACTTTAAGTATATGCAGAAGAGCATACGTGCGCTTCCAAAGTGTTTCTCACCATCAGAGGCACTACATTTGTGAATGGATTCTTCGCTTTTTATACTGCCTCTATGCTAGTGAAATAGGATTAGATTGTTAAATTAATGTGTGGGGAGATCGAGGAAATAGAAGAACGCAACAAGTATTCAGATATTCAGAGAACTCACACAAGGTCAGTTTGTATTAGCAGTATTTCCTCTCTCTCTTCTCACTGCTGCAATTTCTCTTAGTTACGCCTACTCAATCGTGTTATAGAGGATTATCTGAAGACTATAAGTCAATAATAAGTGAGCTTGTAACAAGAAAGTAAAGAAATGCCTTGCTAATTACAAGGAGTGTTGGTGCTCTCACTAACTTGTGCCAACCTCTTGAGTAGAAAATCAAACTTTGAACGTTAATTAATGAAAGATGTTGAGTTTAACTGGAACTGTTCTATGACAGGAAACATCAGATTTATGTAATTGTTGCCTGCATGTCTTAAGTCATTTTTCAGGAGAAAAGTAACTAATTGTATTTAAATAAAAGCTTCATATGTAATATCTCTATTTAAAGCAAATATGCAATAATAAATGCTAAGAAATTAAACAGTTATATGTGAATGTACTCATACTCGGTGTATTAATACCGAATCCAGGATTCCCACCTCCTCCCTCTCACTCTCTCTTGATCATGCTAGATGAAGCACTAAAATGTAGCAAATGTTACTTTTTTGTTGTTAGCCTTCCTAGATCTACTGTAGTGTTTTGTAATTAAGTTGTTTGATACAGATTAAGTTAATACAAGTCTAGAAGGAAGAGTGAGAGAATGAAAGTAACAGAAAGGAGAGGGAGAAGAACGAGAGATCATATGTAGCAAGAAAGATACAACATAAAGTTAAATTGTACATACATTTTTGGATTTCTTTAGCACATCTTTTACACTTTGGTAGATTCTTTGACAGCAAATGTAGTTACAGCCTTTTTAGTTTCAATTCTTTGTTTCTTTTTCTTCACATCAGTCCAAATTTTTTTTCAGGAGACCTTTTCAATGTAGAAGAAGATACCCAGTCCATTTCGTTTGGAATTGTGATTATGTTGTTTTTGATGAAGGAAGGTGCCTCTTCTACAGTATTGAATGTTCTCATTTCATTTAAGTGGAAAATATTGATATTTGCAGGATGTGTGAGATGAGCTTTTATTTAGTTTTGTTTAAGCAACTTCACAAGTGGTCAGTTTTTTTTTTCCTCATGTCAATTACTCTAGAAGTGTAATCATTATCAAATCTAATTAAGTGCTTTTTGCATTTTAAAGGACTTTTCAACCAGGCTGATTTGAGAACAAGTTCTTTGTCCATGTATGATACAAAATTTACTACAACAGATCTTGGAGAAGCAACAGGTGAGGAAAGTATAGACTTTCCTACGGCTCTATGACCCCTTTCTATGCCACCGGATAAGCCTTCTTCTAAGTCTAAAATTTCAGAAAGCCAGGAATTTAAGAATAAAATCATGTCCTCACCTTACCATCTTTCTGGGAGACCAAATATTCAGATGTGTGTTCGTCTTTCTCTGTTCTCTAGGCCATCAATTTTGTTGATTAGCCATTTGTTTTGTTTCAAGAGAAATTCACTGTGATTTTTCCTCTTCTTTTAATCTCCCATCTATGTCACAGAGAGAAGTTTCAATGTCCAGTATTTTTGTTTGTTGCTGTTGTAATAATTCCTTGAAGACATCAGTTTGTTTTTGGACATTTTCTGTAAGATTTTCAAGATTAAATAAAGGAATGTCCATAGCTAGTAGTTATGCCATAAGCTCAGCACAGCAGGCAAATCCTGGTAGTTAAGTGCTGTATAATCTTTATTCATATAATCCACTAAACAAAGTTAAGCACTTTCTTCTCCTGTATGACACTTCGGAGACATCATCAGAACCAAATGAAACAGTCCCCTACCTTAGAAGCAACTCATTTATACCTTACTTCTTTGTTTCAAAGAATCAGCATAGAGTCAACAGTGTTGTAGATTTTTTTAGGCCTCAAGTCTTGTTTGATGTCCTTTACATACAGATTTCTTTGAATTACTGAAGATTTTCAAGATTGTCTTTAAATCCATCCATTTTCAAGGATAGCTGTTGTAATTTGGAAGAAATTAACTGGATTTATTTTCTCAAGGTGATATCAGAGTGTGAGTTCTTTGAGCTGCTCATATCCACAAAGTAATAATAATCTCCAAATTGGTTTAGCAGGAAAATATTGATGAAATGTTACCCAGATTGGTATGTTGATGAAGCAAGAGTCTAGCAATAATAATTAGTTGTTTTTGTTCGATGAAAATAATTTCCCTGTTTTTTAGGCTGTTCTTGTGGAGCTCTGAAAAAGTGCTGCTATCATTTGGCCATCTAGGCTCTGTCCTATAAGTGGATTTTGATAGAGACTTAATATGGGCCTCTGTTCTGGTTCCACCAAGTCAAAAACTGACCCCACCCAAAGCTAGGCTCAGTAGTTCAATACCAGATTTGATGGGCCTAGGGGCAGAATGGTTATAACTCCTTTAATTTTCCTCACAATCAAATCTGTGAGGTATAAACAAAGTACTATTATAGTTTGCCTACGGGCAGTGTAGTATTAGGAGCAACAAGGTGGAATATTTTATTGTGATTTTTTTTTTTCACTTTCCTCACAATCAGCCATCAGGCATGCATGTAGATGGCTATCATTTGGTGGCATGGGGAAAAGGAGGTATGCTGTCTACATATGTTTGACAGCAGCAGTTTGAAACATTAGTTATACTCATATTTTCTCTTTCATCCCAATCTGATATAGTGGATATAAAGATGATGGCAGCCATTGTCCATGAGGTGAGGTGGCATGTTGTATGCATATTTACCAACAGCAACTCGATATATACAATTGTAGTCCTTCATTCTATTACTTTTATCCCAGTCTAACTCTAGAAGCATACAAAGAAGGTGGCTATATAGATTTTTCTTTGGAGAGGCACTAATCCCAGGTATTATTTATGTATCATTGCAGCTATTTATCATCTCAGTTTACTGTGAGATACTATTTTGTCAGTTTGAATATTGAGCCTTGCACACAACTTATTTATTTTCTGAAATGAAACACTGAAATTCTTTATTTAGTGATTACTTTTGCTTATGCCATCACTGGATCATTTTGTCAGAGGAAAAAAAGGTCTAAAATGTACCTTAGAACATCTAGCATAGGTTTTGGATGGCTATCTGCTCGAGACCCTGAGTTGATTCTGTTATTTCCTATGCAGTCATTACAGTACACCTTAGCCAGTTTGGATGTGTAGGAAAAGATGAAGGATACAGCTGAATAGCAAGACAAAGTGTGAGGAAACAAGAAATAGGTAATTTGGATGGTGTGGGGAGCATATGATGGGGAAAAGGGGGGACACAATGTATGGTGAGGAATGGCGGATAGTGAGAGGAGTGACCAAATGAGCAAAGGTTGGCCCTAATAGTGACAAAGATTTTATAAGTAGTATGCATACTCAGTAAAACAGTGAAGACAAAACATCACAGTAAAGTCATACAATATTTATACCATTATATTGGTAATTAGAATTGTCCAACTCATCTTCATAAATCCAAGTCAATAAAGCTTGAGGCAACATCAAAGCACAGAAGGAGGCAAACATTAATATAACGTCTGATGAAGCGTTGTGTTTAACACAAAAACGCTTACTTTGTGCACTATATTTTTCATTTTATTTTCACGTTATATTAAAGTTTGCCTCCTTCTATATTTTGGTGTTGCCTCAAGCTTTTTTGACTTGGATCATATTTCATGTTCTGAGGGACTTTATCCATGGAAAGCTCTTTTATTTCTTGGGCTCATCTTCATAAATGCCACGCAGTCATAGCATACCATGTCTGAAGATTTATTTTGATTACTAACTTTAGAAGTCACATTCAAAATGCACAGCTATTTCACATGGCAGCCATAGACTGCATGTATGAATGAAACCAAAAAGTTCCTGTTTGAATGCATTTTTACAGATTTTTTAGAGAAGGAGACAAAGCAGAAACAGAACACTAACTACAAGGCTTATGACACCATCAGGATTAGCTGGTATATTTTTTCATAGAGTTTGATATATAGCAGAAGAAATCTAGAACACCAATCAACCAGTCAGCAAATAAATAATCCCAAACTGTAACAAAACATTGGGATTTTCTCATGTAATGACAGTGTAGCTAAGAAATAAACAGCACTTATTTCATTTTTTTCACAATGCATTAATTCATTCTTTTCCTAGCTTAATCCAATTTAGGGTCATGAAACAGAGATTGTCCTGACACACAAAGGGCAAACATCAAAGAAACTAATCCTGAACAAAGTGTACATCCATTGCAGGACATGCACATATATGCATTCATACATACATACAAGGAACACATACTGAGGTCATTTTGAAAGCTCATACTCTCGCCCATGGCATGTCTTTGTAATATGGCTGTAAACCAGAACTCCTAGCAGACCCACCCCCCATGCAAAGGTAACCGCCATGAAAAACTTCTCCAAAGCTAAATTTGGGCTCCTAAAAACAGAGGTAGCTAACTTCATGGCACCCATGCAAATGGAGATCAGTTGCATGACCGCCGAATTATACACCAATGCACTGTACAAACGTGCACAAATGCATGGATCTTGCCATACCCATTAGAACCAAGACGCTCTCCTCCAAAAAAAGAAAGAAAATATGGTGGTCCCCTACCATAAAAAACTCTACAACTGAAAGAGGAAACTGATGAAGAATAAGGTGAAGTCCCAAGACTTGAAAAACTCCCTTATCAGCCTCAGCAAAAAGTTGAGCTCCCTCATCAAATCCTCTAAAGCTAGCTCTGAAAACAGAAATGCAGCAGATAGTAAAGACAACCACAAGGCTTTCTATAGTTATGTAAAGAATCTCCATGGCAATATCCAGATTTGTTCCGAGCTACTGCACAATGGTACCTCCTATACCGAGCCAACAGATATTGTGAATATACTGCCCCAAGAGACCAGTCACAATACCAGTAGATTACCAGGCACCCATTATTACTGATGGGTAGGTTAAAACAGCACACTTCTATAGGACCTTACAATATCCCTGTCTGTGTTCTACATGACCTACAGAGTGAACTGACACCTCAACTGTGTGTCCTGTTCAGTCACAGCCTCACCTAAGGCTTTGTCCCTATCGAATGGTGCATTGCTACAATCATCCCTCTCTTCAAAAGAGAAGCAACTACAGACCCTGGGAACTATCATCCCATTAGCCTGATGAGTCTGATAAGCAAAGCTATGAAATGCATCATCATGGGCCTAATAAACAAAGATATAGGGAATCTCCAAACTCTGGATCCCACACAGTTTGGTTTTGTGCAAGGTAGATCATGGCTGCTCAACTTGGTCAACTTCTTTGAGTCAGTCACCAGAGCTGTGGATGAAGGCAAGGTGGTTCATACAGCCTACCTTGATCTGGCCAAGGCCTTTGATACCATTCCCCATTCAGGAATCATAGAAAAACTCAGTAAGCTAGGCATCAATGTCTATATCACTAGGTGGGTTACAAACTGGCTCACAAGTAGAACCCACAGTGTGAAAGTAGCTGACTCCAAGTCAGACTGACAACCAGTTATGAGTGCAGTCCCACAGGTTCAGTCTTGGGTCCTCTCCTGCTTGGTATCTACTTCTTTGAAGACCAGGTTAACATGAAGGAACTCTGGCTGACAAGGTTCTCAGACGATTGCATGTTGGGAGCTATTATTAACTCACCGAGTGATGTTAACATCCTACAGAAAGGCCTCACTGAGACTTATAACTGTTGTCAGAACCATGGCCTTAAGCTCAATGCCAAAAAATGTGTCATCATCCCCTTTGAGAAAAACCCAGTTCCCATGAATTACCACATTGGTGGTAGTCCACTGAACACAGAAGGCGTTATAAGAGATCTGAGAACACAGGTTGACAACAACCTCTCTTTTGACCACCACATTGCCACTGTGGTCATAAAGTCCTTCTATGTGGCACATCTCATTGCTAAGGGTTTTGCATCCAGGAAGAAAGAGGCCATCATCTCTCTCTCTCTCTACTCTTCCCTCATTAGGCCAATCATTGAGTACAATGCCCCATTTGTCATGTACCTTACTAAACACCTGCAACAACTGGAGAGGCTGCAAAAGTACCTCACAAAGAGGATACTAGGTCTTAAACATTTGTCCTATATGGGCAGACTAAAAAAACTCCAACTATTCTCTGTCTCATATCGCCTACTTACAGACAATCTCTGCTTGCCTTACAAAGCCATGTCTTAGAAATGCTACATCTAAAGAAATCCCAATCCCTTTGCACCATACACTCCAGAGGCCTCAACCTCATTACCACAATCAACAGAACATGCTGCAGGGACAGGTTCATAACCCAGAGATTGCCTATGCTATGGAATAGACTTCCCATACATGTCAAGCAAAACACCTCACTGGCCCTCTTCAAGAGAAATCTTGATGAGTGGATGGGAAATAGAAAATTCACCCCAGGGATCACTCCAGTGGCTTTACTCGACAGAGGTACTGGGAACTAAGGTCGGGTGGCACAATGCCAGGGTAATCCTATGGGCTAGGCTTGTAAAGGCTCCAGGGCCATTAGCATAGTACACACCTATGAACCTAAACCCATGCAGATTTAAATAAGACATGCCAACTACTCAAATAAATCACTTGAGTGTGTGTGTGTGAGTGTGTGTGTGTGTGTGTGTGTGTGTGTGTGTGTGTGTGTGTGTGTGTGTGTGTGTGTGCGTGTGTGTGTGTATGCGTGTGTGCGCACGTGTGTGTGTGTTTTAGCATATGTGTCTGTGCGTGAACACTGCATTTAAAGAAATAGTTTCCTTTTCTCTATACAATCTCATGTATTTCTTGTGTGTGTGCGAGCGAGCGCATATGCAAATATCCCTACATTTACAGAAATAATTTCCTTTTTTTTTTATACAATGACATGTAATACTTGTGCATTATGTTCTTGTCACATTTATTCTGCCATTTTACTGTGTTTTATTTTACATATTTTTTTGCCTTAACACTTTGTGTTAATAATGTATAAATTTAATTTAAAGTGGTTTCATAATTGCAAATTATATAATATCAATGCCTATATCCTTTGTAAATAAATCATGTCTCACTTGAAAAAGATCTTTGGATCATGCAACCTACCCAGTTACGAAATAGAAAATAAATAAAAAAGCACAGCTGTGGTGTCTATAAATGTAGTATTTGACAGTGAACACATTTTAGCTAATGCAAAAGAGGTATTTCAATTGGACCAAAATAAAATCCCTAAGTTACAGAAAATGTATTAAGAGTTGTTAAAGCCACAGATGCCTGAAGCTGCACCTTTTCTCCATGCTGCCTGCTTTACAGGATGAATTTGTCATTGCACAAGTCTACCTGACTGTCAACCTTCCTTCTAAAGAAATCTGACAGGTTATATTAGGTGCCTCAAACATATTAGTATATGTTTTCAAAACTTAAAGTAGATCCAACAGTTGTTACTCTTTCTAAACCTGCTGCTACCAAACAGGCTACTGCTATTAACCCCATTCTTTCTGACAATGCTGGAAAAGTAATTGATTACCTGGAGAAGAAAATGTATTCCTCTAGTATTTTAACTTTTAGGATTTTGAACTTCCAAGCACGTTACAATTTTTGCTTCTGTCTTTTGGGGATAAGTAGAAGTTAAATGTTTACCTTCTTTCTTCTGAGTTAAAGAATTCATTTAATGTTTCTCTGACAGCTGTGTCTCAGGTGACTAAGCATGCTTTAAAATTGACTTATCTTCCAGAGCTGCTACTTCTGGATCAACTTTGATAACATTGTTTTTCCTCCACTCTCAATAACTTCTTGAACATGTTAAGTCTGAAATTTTAAATTGTCCCTTAGATAGAGATACTCTGGTTTTTCTACAGCTGAGGTGCTTAAAATTGGGATGAAATGGGAAAACAGATTCAAGCTGATATTTAGATTTTTTAACCTTCCTTTAACAGACCAAACTAAAGGTGTCCCCCTGCTTTGCCAATATATACTTTAAGCAGTGAAGAGACAGTGATCAAGGTTTCAAAAACATTAGAAAAGAGTTTCCAAAAAGATAAGAAATGTCACTCCAAAAATCAAGGACAGTCCTCTCAGTCAGCATGACTATCCAGCTGTCAAGGCCCTTCCCCACTCTGGCAACCTTTCGTTAACCCTGAGACTTCATTTTTCCTGTTGGCATCAGTCTTAAACAACTGGGATTTGAATAAAATCCAAAGAGGGTACTCTTGTCACTGGGAGTCCCTGCACCCTTTTCAGGGAATTTCCTCTTGCTAAATGAACCAGATTACTGTATTTCCTTACATTCTGCACAACATATTGTCTCAAAATGTTATAAAACCTGTACCTATAAATCTCCTAGGCAAAGGTTTTTATTTAAAGATATTTTGAGTTCCCAAACCAGAAGGATCCCAGATGCCAGTACTGGATCATTCATGTCTAAGAATTTGTATCAAGATTCTGAGTTCATGATGTTATAACTTTAAAGTCTTGCACCTCTGATCCACATCTAGCTTTCATAGTAAAGCTGGATCTAAAGAATGCATATCATTACTTTCTTACCATCAAGCCTTTCACGAGTTATATTTGCTGTGTCAGGGTTACATTATCAGTTTTCTGATTTTCCTTTTGAACTTTCCCTGGCTCCAAGAATATTAACAAAATGTCTAGCTCAAGTTGTTGCTTATCGCAGACTTCAGGGTGTTTATATTTTTCTCCATGTTTGGACAAATGTGTTTTCTTAGCAGACTATTTTCTAGTGTCTCTAGGAACTGTTCTGGAGATTTTACTCAATTTTCAGTTGTCTTCTCTCATCCCATCTCACATAATGATTTTGCTGGGATGTTTGCTGTACTCAGCCTTAAGTAGAACCTTTCTTCCTTCAGACCAAGAAGAAACATTTCAACAGTTCTTTCTGAGTTTCCCGACTTTAAGCCTTTTATCTGCAGTGGGAGCTCTTCTTTCATCCTGGGATATTCCAAGAATTAATATAGCTATGGGGAACACCTCAAATAGATCTGCTTGCCTCCTGTCAGAACAGAAAAAAGAAATTTTCTGCTCTGGGATTCATTGCAGTCAGATCTGGAAAACAGATATTTTATCATTCCCATATGTTTTTCCACTGATCATCACAGTTCTTTTAAAGATCCAGAATTACTCTCCAATATTTGTTGTGGTAACTCTATTCTAGCCAAGGCAACAGTAGTTATCCTTTCTTTTCAATCTCGCCAAGGGCAAATACCACATGTTTTCCCACAGACTAGATTTACTGACACAAGATAGGGGAGTTTGATACATCCCACTCTAGAAACTAACTGCCTGGATTACAGAATTTGAATGCCTTTGGGCACCTTTTTATGAGGATGTGTAGCGGGTACCAAAGGTGGTGAGAAAACCTGCTACTTGAAAATTGTATATGTATAAGAGGAAAAAATGTTTGTAATTGTTGCTACTCAAAGAACCAGGATGCTTTTCAGGCAATGTTGACCCTGGTTCATGATTATTTTTGTAGGTTATTATCCAATGGTTTGTTGTACTTTTTGTCAAGGTACATATGGTAATAATCTCTGTTTGTCTGCTTTTAGATCCCCCTCTTTCCAGCAATGATCAAGTTACACAGTTTTAGACAGGGTTTTACATTTTTGCCCACATAGGAAACTAGTGTTTTTTCCTTAGAGTCTCAGTTTTGTGTTTGAGAAGCATAATTTGTCTCCATCTAACCAACTCAAAAGACTAGTTTGAATTTCATAACATGAAAGACTGTTTTACCCATTTCTTTCAAATTAGGTGAGTATCTGAGTTACATGCACTTATGTGATGTCGACCCTACCATATTTTTCGTAAGGGCAGGGTTTCTTTGAGAATAGATCCTACCTTGATGGCTAATTTTGTCTCAGACTATTCATCTCTCAGCCTTCTTTCCTGAACCAAAGAAAAAGGAAGAAAATATGCTTCACTCTCTGAATGTACATAGGCAGCTCAGATGCAACCTACACAAAACTTCACCTTTCAGGAATGCTGAATGGATGTTTGTCTCCTATGAAGGTAAGACGAAAGGACAAACAGTGACAAAGATGACTATTTCTAGAAGATTTCCTCATGCTACTACATTTTGTTATAGTCACCATGCTAAACCACCTCCAGGCAGGGTTACAGCTCATTCAATAAGGATATTAGCTTCTTCAGAGGCTTTCTGGATAGAGGTGGACTTTAGAAATATTCTAGAAGCAGCAATGTGGTCCACTGCACATATTTTTACAAAGCACCACATACTGGACTCCTTTTCCAAGTCCACAACAGGCTTTGCCAGGACCACACTTGGGGTCTCCTGGATTCTTAGTTAATGGCCTCCTCCCTCTTCTCTGTTCCTGTCTAAGCTATGGTAATCTATCCCTATAGGTTAGGCTACTTGAGCAGTGGTCTATGATTTGAATATAGTACAGTTGCGTAAGTAAAACTTAAGATAACAGTACATGTTATAATGAATCAGTTGCTGCAATATGTCCCTCGTGTTCAGTCCCTTTTTTACTGGATATTAGGGTTGCCACCTTTCACTGTGGTGAAAAGTAGACCAAGACCGCACCCCTAGCACCTCCCATAACACCACCCATCTCCTCTCATCTCCCCACCCACTGTTCACCCATTTTGCAACTTCATCATCATGTCAGATAAGGAGGAACACCGTCTTTCTTCCATTTGAGATCTTTTATTTCTTCCAATTTACTATGCTTTTCTGTAAAATATAGGATTGACACCTTTTGAAATGCCCAAAGTAGTACATTTTTGGTACAAAATCAGATTTTGCAGGCTGAAACATGACCACAGCCAGGAAAAAGGACAGAACTTCACTTTTTTGCCTAAATAAAAGCTTATTCTTGTAGCATTTTAGTTGCTTATTCTGTTTCTTATAACATTTAGGTGTTTCAGATACAGAATAACTGTTTTATGCAACTATTACATAAAATATAGGAAATAATTTTATCCTAAATTCACAGGACATTTGCCATTTTTACAATTTTTTTGCAGGACACAACTGCCCAAAGAGGGACTGTCTCTCACAAAGTGGGACAGGTGGAAACCCTAGTAAAATAACATAGCAGATCCACAGATTTAACAAACTCATATAGTCTGTTTCTTTTATTTTATTTATTTTTATTTTTATTTTATATTTGTTGACCCGGCTAGACTAACTGGATATATGTCCATTTTCAGTAGAGGCCCGGGGAGATAAGTTCTACTGAAGAGGTAAAAGCAACATTAGTACAATACAATATTAAGACCAGAAATGCAAATTTTCTTTCAAACAGAATACTGGAGTTTCTACAATGTTTTCCAAACTACCAGACAATCTGATTGATTTCCAGATAGTCTGGAAAAAACAAAAGAAATGGATAGGTGGCAAGTCTACTGGCTATTCATATTTTGTTGCCAGGGTATGCTTGTGTTATCTTTTTGTATATAGTTTGTTTTATTTCCTAGCACAAGTTTTCATTGCTCTTACCTTCTTCCTAGACAAGAATGCCGAGAAGAAATTGAATCTAAAACTGCTTTTCATATGGAGCATTCTACATGGTCCTGACAGTTGGAGAACCAGGAGGGCTCCAATAGTTCTGTAAAGCTGACCGCTGCAGAGGTTTTAGGACCCATACAGCTTAAGCTACTGTAATGGTGATCATTATCTCACCTACTAGAATTATAACTTTACTTATATAACTGTAATTGCCAACCATACTGTTTCTGTTATTTCTCTTTATCTATTTTATGCCATTTTCTGACATTACTGATGTCTTAGTTCCTTCTACCTTCATTCTTCCTACCTATTTCTATTGATTAGCTCCTTTTTTCATATCTCTGGTCTTCTTTCTTTATTTTATTTATTTATTTATTTGTTTGTTTGTTTATTTTTCTGGTTCCACATAGCACTAAAATAAAATCACATAAACATTTTATCACACTTCACAAACACATACTCTGGAATGATCATAAAAGAAATTAATTTTGTATATGTTATGTGTTTTGTGTTATACATTGTTATTTAATGTTCAACATTTCTATCATGCATGATGTGTTAAATTATACTGTTATCAAGATCCAAAGTGCAAAAAGAAAATACAGAGTACTTTAGTTAATGCATATTGAAATCAGTTGAGCAGTGACTCATAAGCATTATTTAAAGTTCACCAGTTATTTTACAGCTCATTTAAAGGAACACATTCATCAAGTGTTCATTAGTCTGAACCTGATGAGCATTAAATGGTTACTAATGAAAGGGCACACTGTTCATTATCAAGCATACCAACTAGTAGTGTTTTGTAGTCTAGGTGAACTAAACAATCCTCAGACCAGGACAGGTACAATGTAATGACACACACACTATTTTTGTTCTGCAAGACAGTTGTATGAGCTTGATGAAAAAATTTACATAGACACTCACCTCTCAAAAGTGACAAATATTTAATGTTGAATAAATAAGCTAACATTTTGAATTATCATCTGAATAGTCTCTCCGTACTTAAAAAGGAATGGAAATGAGTTTGTATGGCCTTTTATTTGTAAACATGCAAGACGAACAAACTGTTATTAATTTTTACAGTAATTTTCACTTACAAGGCAAAGAATCCTAAAGAGCTTAATCCTAAAGAGCTTAATATCATAGTATAGTCTATAGCATTTTATGGAGTATGTCCTAATGGTCTATGGCTGTTATTTACTTCTCCAACAGTAGTTGCAGCATAGAATACTATAGTTATGTTCTCTTAAATCCGGAAAGAAATGTGTAAAGGGGAAAAATGAAGTATTTATTTATTTATTTGTATTTGTTTGCCGGGATAGAGTACTGATCAATACCGATCAATTTCGAGCTCAGCCCAGGTGAAATATAAAACATTACATAAGTAAAATACAGAAATGTAAGCAATAACAGTGTAGTTCAGACTAATTTCATAGAAATAACTGTGTATATGCATTCTGGTGAACAAGCACAGTGCAATGTACAATCAAGAAGGTTATTGTAATATACAATATATAGATTAGTTTCTAAAGTAGGTCAATCACCAGTGAAGCTGAGAGAGGAGAAGAGACTCTGAAAGGAGCTGGAATAGGTGATATTTCCTGTGTTGAAGCAGGAACATTTGGCTTTTGATGAAGTGCTTTTCTGAGCTGCATGCTGACTGTGAAATAAGTGCTGATTTCCTTAATGCCAATGGGGAGAGTTTGCCAAAAAGTAGGCGCCTGAGAGGACAGAGCATGTGCATCGCTGTGGAGTTTGGTTCTAGGGCTACTGAGAGTTGGTGTGGTTTATGAGTAGTGACTAAGTTTATATGAGGAGGATTTTCATGAAGTATAGCTATGAGTGGAATAAATGTGTGGAAATAAAGAAGTCTGTAGACTGAGACACTAAAAGTAGTTTATAGCTTTATCTTATGGGTAACCATTTGGATTTCCCTAGGGTGTGATGTTCACAGAGAGGTAAGTTTATCATGAATTGGCAGATCCTGTTAGAGATAGTCTGGAGTGTGGCAATGTTTTTCTTAGAGGCAGAAACAAAACCTGGGAGCCCATATTCAAGTTGAGAAAGGAGAACTCCTTTACCAACAACTGGTCTACCTGCTTGGGATAGAAATGCAGAGATATTTTTGTCCCAGAAGTGGACAGAAGTACTCTTTGTAGATACAAATAAAAAAAACTAATGTCTATATTCTATAGTGTATATATTTTTAATTCTTTTTATGGGCAGTCAGTGCTATGTACACAACCATCATGCTTTGCTACTGAAATTGAAGTTATCCTAAATACCTTTCCTTGCAGACAGCTCTGAGGCCTGATCATTCTGAATGCAAAATGTGTTTGCAAGGTTGCCTCCACTGTCAGTCATATTTTTGAACAAGTAACCAAATAAACAGGACTTTAAGTTACATTTTTTACCCAGTACGTTAAAATAAAATTAGAGCAATGAAATATACAACTATAATGAATGTTATGTTAATAATTTCAAAATTTGAAAAGTTATGTATCACTATTAAATCTTTTATTTTTTTAAATGTAAAATAACCAAAGAAGAGAATCTACCAGAGGATGATCTTAGGCAGGATGCTTCAATGGACTTAAAGTCTATACCTCATCCTGAATAGTAGCATTGCAGTGCTGCTCACTGCACACCTTTTAAACTTATAACATTATAGTATAATAAGTAGAATATGCTAAACAGTAAACATTTGTATGGATGACCTAACTGAATTCTGGATGCAAAACAGTCAAGTATCCCCATAATATAGCTTTAAAACAATTAGAAAACAGGAATATACATAACTTAAAATGTCTGGCTTGGGCAAATTTATTAGAATTGCTTTTAGTAATGAACACGACTAGAATAAAGCATATAATTATCATTGGGCTTCTGATCATTACAAAGTTGTTACTTGTTTGAGTAATGGATGTCAAAAAAATCATACTGATATTGGATTAAAGCGGAACATATGAATGCTGATATGTACTTTTTATTAATATATGACAACTTGGTTTTGATACAGAGGACATGAAGTCTGAGCTTTACCTGTTCACTGTACTGCTAGTAACAGATAGAAAGGGAAAGAAAAGAAGTGTAGAAGATCTAAGTGTGTCACAGCTGTGAAAGCTGTAATACATATAGTCATACCAAATATGTCCTTATAGTAAATGGAGCTTTATGAACTACAAGACTGAGAAAAAAAAAGAAAAAAAGAAACTGAAACTGTAGGAATGTGAAGTGGCCAGAAATGAAGCATATCTTTAGTCCTATAACATTTTTAAACAATGCAGTACACTTCATCCTGCCACATGTCAAAAGAAATGTTGTAGTATGAAGCATTTTACAGTTACTGTAGCTCTTAGCTTCAAGCTGCTGTTCTCTGGTGACCACTGTTAATTTGTACTAAACTAGAGTTAAAGACCACTGAAAAGTGATTAATAAAACTTTACTAAGCATCTTTCTGACACCAGAAAGAAGTTTAACTAAGCCATCTTTTCCCAAATTCAGAGCATTATTGCTGCACTCCATGCACTATAACAAAGAAGTCCACTAGCAATTAAAAGTTATTCACACAGAAATATGTAAACCAGAGACTTACAATCACTATAGCCCATCTATCTTGAAAATAAAGAACTTGGAATAAGAAGTGCTTACTGACTCTAAGGTGCTGAAAGCATTCTCTGTCTGTGGAATACGTTATCACCACAGGTTAATTAAAGTAATATTTGTCTGCCTTTAACGCTAGTCTTGATACTTGCAGGATTTGCAATAACTAAGATATACTATTTGTGGCATCACACTCCCGCTGAACTGTGTAACCATGGGTGGTATAAAGGGAGAAAATGTTGACATTGTGAGTAAGAGGCTTCTATTTTAATTTATTATGGTCATGTTGCGTGGTCAGATATATGTAATCACACATTATTACATGTATTGAGTGGATGCAACAAACCACTATGCCACTGTCTTCCAATTCCATATAATGGGTGTTTGGCATCAGTAAACTGTATAAAGTGACTCTGTAGATGCAGTATGGATTAGGGCAGTGGTTTCCATGACTATTTGAATATTGTTTCAATTTTGGAAATCTTAACAGATAAACTGAATATCCCATATGCACAAGTCTAGCAATAAGCTTAAAATCTGGAATAGTAATCAGTTGTAAATGAAAAGATAGAATGAGTACTGTTGAATATTTCTGTATTACACTTAATTCACACAATAAAATGCTGTGGGATAAAAAACGCACAAGTCTAGCAATAAGCTTAAAATCTGGAATAGTAATCAGTTGTAAATGAAAAGATAGAATGAGTACTGGTGAATATTTTTGTATTACACTTAATTCACACTTAATAAAATGCTGTGGGATAGGAAACGTTTCTTGTTCCAGTTTGCTGCTTCATTGCTATAGAATGGGTTTGTTATTTTTTGAGTTACAACTATCTTTTAAAGTTATTTTTATCTTCTTCTGTGTGCTTGATGATGTGTTACTCAATTTAGTTATATGCTTTCCTGTAATTGTGTTATATCCCTTTTAATAAATAATTTTGTTTAAGAAAACAAACATTTTGCATCCACATGGGATTCCCTTGTTAAAATACTGCTGAATATACTATCATTCATAAACTTGAGCTATATAAGGGAATTACTGAATAAGTGTGCATTAGAACCCTGCCCTGAAGGTCAGTAAAACAGCCACTCTGTGCAATTTCTTAGTAAAATTTCTGACATTTTCCAAAAAGAGCCATGTATAAAATTATTGGCAGTAACAAGGTAAGAAGCAGTAGTGAAGAAATTCTCAGAGTTTAGCTCATCCAAACTGTGCAGCTAACACAATATTCTAAAGTGTATTAATTGTCCTATACAAGGTAGGTAAATAAAGCAAAATAAAATTAATTTTTACCCTGCTGAAAAAAAGGTTTCAAAAGTTCAGGATTTATGGTCACTGCCCAAAAAAACAAAAAAATGTCCTTACTTTATAAACCAGTATTGTAAGTAATCTGTTAAAAGAGATAACACATCAATCACAGCCCAAACTTTCTGCTAGTCAAAAAAAAAAAACAAAAAAACATCATTTGCAACTATAAAGCATTCTCAGTTTTTGAGCAAAGCCAAAATGAATTGTGTGCATTCCTGAGATACAGAAAGGAGGGAGAATATGTATGAACATATCTTTAGCAAAAGAATTTCCATTTCAACAAAAGTAATCTACTTCTGAATAGACAAGTCCGTCATCATCAACATTAGGTTCCTCAGCTTCCAAACCTTTTACACACTACAAACCCCTTCCCTGTTAACTGTAATGCTCTGCAAAATAGCTTCCTCGCTAGTTCTTAGACACAATGCGTTAATGCAAAGGAGAAAAAAATTAGGATAACAACATTGAAGACCTCTAGACCTTTTCAGCAAAGTTAACAAGGCTGGATCCACTCTTGCAGCTGTAGTATTATGTTAAGTATATAACTTTGTGAGTTGGCACATGTGGTTAATGCTGTGAGCAGTAGTTCAGTAGGGTTTGCTTCCCTCAGCCCTTATCTGCCTACTGTGTGACTTTGAGCAAGTCCCTTAATTAGCCATTGCTCCCTGGTCACCCCAGAAAAGGGACTGTGTGTCCAGTGGGCCTACCTAGTAAGAAATGGATATTGTTATTATTAATTTTCGTATCACATATAAAGATGTCATCAATACCAGGAGTAGAACAGGATCTGAAGCGTATCATCCTAGGTGGTCACCTTTATTGAAGAATACCTCTAATGCCTCTGGCCTTGAAGGAAGACCTAAATGTAGAGAGCATATTCAAATTAGAGTACCTTGTGAAGCATTCACTGAATCGTAAGTAGTTGCCACACAAATATCACCTAAAGATACTTTTTTTTTTATTTTTAATTCTACTCTCCTCCCAAAATCATATGGCCCTCTGGCTTTTCTTCCATTGTCCACAACCACCCAAACCCTGGATGACCTGATTATTCCTACCAAGTAAACCTAGTATAGCTCTTTGTCAGGTGTGCTATGACTCCTTGAGAAGTTGACCTCAATGGTATGCACTTGCACTCCCAGAGAACTGGTAGTCTTGTGAGGAGTTGTGAGCACTTAATCGGGAGCCATCATTCTCATGGCAGTCAGTCACAGTCCCTATCTTTGGGAGTTGCTAGTGCAAAGATATCGGTGATGTTGTTGTTCACTATAATCTGAGCAGATGATGTGTGAGGCTTCTGGTCTTCACCAGAAGTCACACGGGCATTTGGCATACCCAAACCTTCCTCCCCAGGATAGAAGAGCTGATTGTTGGCCACATAATTCTATCCCTTCATTGACCCTATCAGTGGTCTGAGTCTGTTTCTGGACATGAGATACTAGCAATACAAGCACATATCCTGCCTCTGCACTATAAGGTTAACTATAAAGATGCATTTGTGAGAAAAGGCCAGGAATGCAGACACTGCCTAGGGTGAATGAGTAATAGGTACTGAAGTCAATGTGTTATCACATTTTTTCATAACAGAATTAATAAAATTGGTTAACCTTCTTGATAAAGCAATTTTAGTGACTTTGGATCAAAATATCTTCTGGGAGAATGAAACAAACAGCTGTGAGTCTTTTCGTAAACATTTAATTCTAAGTGCATAACTTCTAGGCTGTCTGCAGGCATCCATACAATGTAGAAGATACTCACTTCAACTAGAACAGTTATAAAAGAATACAGGCAGGTTGATAGACTTGACTGTGGTTTGTCTCAGTTATGCTACACTGCACATAAAGAATGGGTAAATTCAATATGGCACAATATCACTTTAAAAAACTACAAGTGATCTTGATCCAGAAATGCTTATAACTATGGGTCTACTGGTTGAATTAAAAGCCACAAGAAGATTTTTTTTAGGATAAATATTCAAGTAACCAGTAAATGCTGTTTTGAAAGGAGGAACATTCAGTAGCTCTGCAGGAGATTACAAAACTTTTTGAGAGACTTAACCCTTCATATGAGGTCAAATAAGGAAAGAACATTTCCTAAAGGTGTTGTATACCTTGCTGAAATTAAAGAATGACAGCAAGATGCACTTTTATGAACGAATAATCTCAGAAAGATAGCATATTACTGCCAGAAGTAAAGACATGAAGAGATCCAAACATTAGAAGTAACCAAAACAGAAAAGCATGTTGACTGTATTTAATTATTTATTTTTACTCTGCTTTTGTTTACTGGGTTTGTCTGACTGGATTTAGTCAAAAAAAGGAAGAAAAGAAGAAAAAAAAAATGGGTAGAAAAGCTCCAGTATAATACAAACATTTTACAGAAACAGAAATTCAGTAATATACATGGACAGACATAATTTGCTAAGTAGATTACAGTCATATGAACTGAAGAAAATTATTACAGGATAAAAGATACTTATGCATTCGTAGATGTTGAGCACTGGGTATTTGAAGAGGTGTATTAGTGGGTTTGTCAGTTTACCACCGTTTAAGCAAAAACACTGTGGTCGAACCCACCAATGATCAAGTCAAAATCCCGAAGTTTCACGTGTCGAACGGCCAAACTGTCGCAAAAAATGCAACATTTTTTACCGCTCTACATCCAAAACGAGTGCTAACATGGGTCCAAAAGGGCAAGTGGGATTGCCGTTCGATGCATTTACGTTCGGTATTTTGCATATTTGCTGCACTACATGCGATACATGGATGGTCAACATTGTATCCGTCGGCTAAACGTGGTAAACCGGGTTTGTCAAATAGACACTAGATCATGTGATTAGTGATTAGAAATTCAAAGAAATGGGAGTGAGAGAAGGAAACACGTAGGGCAGAAATTGTTAATATTGTCATTAAAAGGTGGGGTATAAAGCAGGTTCATAGATAATTTTATATATATAAATATATATATATATATATATATATATATATATATATATATATATATATATATATATATATGGTTTACTATTGGAATTTCAAATCTGCTTCGGTTGACCATTGAAAATGTTGACCCGAAATGCTGAATTCGAAATTCCAAAAAGTAAACCACAGCAAAAATGAATACATCAACCACCATGGTTTGAGGTATTTGGCATAGCAGGAGGTGATATAACTCACCTCCTGCTATGCACATTAATGTAGCGCTGAACACTGCAGTCAATGATACATTAATTCTACTATTGTGCATGGGGGCTACACCCCCACACCCCTTGCACATTAAACATACCAACTCCAAGATCTCACTTCAGTGAGGAAATGGGCTAATTCCCTGTTCCTCACTGAACCGCGACCTCCATGCATAATGCCGAACCCAAATGATTGACCTACACTACCCGTTCACTGTAGTGTAGTCGATCGATTTGGTTCTACATTCTTCTGGCTTGGAAAATGCAAGTCAATCACATGCAAACAGGTGAACTCCTTTTCATGAAAGTGCATTTTCACGAAAATGCACTTTCACGAAAAGGCAACTAAGCAAACAGCAATGGGGGCTGTTGCTTAGATCGCAGCACAGTGAGGATAAGGGAATATTCCCTTTTCCCCACTGTAGTGTGATCTCGGAGTGAGAATATAAAAGTAGCATGGGTGTGGTTAAAAGGTGCTTCAACAAAGTATTAGTTTAAGGGTGTGCACACACAACAAAATATTAGTTTGAGGGTGCGCACACTTATGCAACCAGTGTATTGAATGTTTTTTATTTTTTATATTTTTCCCCTAACAGATTTTTTTTATTTTTCAATTGAATTGTACAGGATATAGGTCACATTAAAGGTCGGAAAAGTTTTGAAATAATTTATCGTGGTATCATTTTTTTATCACAAAAACCTGGCATTTTAACAGGGATGTGTAAATCCACTGTATACACACACACAGATGCACACACACACACACACACACACACACACACACACACACACACACACATATATATATATATATATATATATTATATATATATATATATATATATATATATATATATATATATATATATATATATATATATATAAGGTTTATATTCAAAGGATAGAGGTGGGGGGTGCTGCCACAAAACTATGTATCTATGTATATAGCTTGGAGATGCTGGTTAAACTATTCATGTAATGGTGAACACTGGTTGTGGAGCAGAGGATTTTGAATGAAGAGAAGTGGTTTGATGATATGGCAAGCTAAGGATAACAGTGGCATTTATCCTGGAGATATATAGGAACAGATCCACTGATCTGATAGGTGAAGTTTTAGTTGTGTTTTAAATTAGTTTGTTTTCTGAATGGATTTCAGTGTTAGTGGGTAATGGTCCCATTGTTTAGCTATGCTATTTGAATGTAGAATCACCTGCAGGATTAGATTACTTGGTTATAACAATTAGTGATTTTTCTCTAGAGTGTAAAATTCTGCTGGGGGAGTAATATTTTATTAAGTTGTTAAGGGCTGGCCAATTTTCTTACTTATAGAGAAGTCTATGTAGTGTAGTTAGCTGCGAAAGAGTGAGGTGATGTGATAGTTCTAACCAGTTTAATTCTCTGAAAGCAAGGCATTGATGTGTTATATTGTTCTCTTTAGATGGGTTACTCCAAAGACAAGAAGATTACAGAGAAGGAGAAGACAGCAATCCCTTTTCATCTGGGTCCCTGCTGATTCACTGTACGACAAGAACTTCATTGGGTTACAGGGACTGGCTCTACACTATTTCACCCTTTGGTGAGAGCAGAGGCTCCCACATGACAGCTACCAGAGCTTGTGCTACAGTGAGCAAATGCAGTGCTTGATTTTGATTGGTCAGTTTCTGTGGGCATGTTGTGTGCATTTTTATTGGCCGGCTTCTGCAGGGGTGGAGCATTACAGACCTTAACTACCATGAGGCTTATTCAGTATGGCACTACACTGAGCCAGTCTTTAACCTATTAGCTATCAAACAAGACAGCATAGGCTAGAACCAGTAAGGGACCTCTTATCTTTTTTCTATATGATATAAATTTCAGCACCTTCTTTTTCACAACCTGCTAAAGTACTGTGACTGATTTTTATACTATCTTATTTCATACAGGGAGGAAATCATCTCTTTACTCATTAACTGCACTTCTCTCATGAACCAAGTGCTAAAGTTAACATTTTGTTCTGTGTTGTTGTGTTTAAATAGCATTGCACGTTTACTCCTTGTTGGTATTGTATTACAGCTTACTTTTGATTTATTGACTGTAGTGATATTAAGTTTAAACAATACTGATTGTGTTTGTTACTTTGGTACTCTTACTACTGGCATTATTTAAGATAATATTGCACTGCTAACTGTTGCTCATACTAGGTGTATAAAAAAATGTCCTTATTATCTCAATAACAGACAGCATTAATGAACGCTGGTATTGATGCAGCTCTGCTTGTTCTAACTACTATAGTATTGGGGTAGTTAAAGCTACTGCTCTGCAGTACCTCAACAGAGAGTACAAGGTTCATCATCATCATCATCATCATCATCACCATCTTCAGCCCCCTTTTCCCATTTTCTACATGGGGCCAGGGAATTGTGTTAACTGTCGCCATCTCTCTCGATTCAGTGCCACACTCCTAACATCTTCAGTACTCATGCCTGACTGTTGCAGATCTTCTTTCACACAATCCATCCACCTCTTTGCTGGATGTCCTTGTTTCCTCTTCCTTCTTCCTGTCTGTCCAAAATCTTCTTCACCAGAGTGTCTTCTACTTTTCTGTACATGTGTCCAAACCACTGTAATCTGTTCTCTTTGATCATTTCTGCAATCAGAGCTACTTTGGCTTCTGGTCTTATATCCTCATTTCTTTGTCTATCCCACAGAGTGCATCCTAATACCCTTCTCAGACACTTAATTTCCATCACCTCTTGCTTCTTCATCTGCTCTGCCTTTATCGCCCAGGTTTCTATACCATACAATAGTGCTGGGCACCACTGTCTTGAACACCTTACTTTTCAGCTTCTTTGGCATTCTTCTGTCATAAACTACACTTGACACTCTAATCCAGTTGGATGCAGCCCCTCTGATTCTAGATTTGACCTCTTCATTCAGACTTTCCTTCTCCTCAACTATTCTTCCCAAATACTTGAAGCTATTTACCTGCTCCACTGTCTTACTTCTATCTCAATTCTCAGCTTCTTCTGATTTCCCCAGTTTGCTGCCATTACCACTGTCTTATCTCTGCTTAGTTTCATCCCATGTGGCTTCAGTTTTGTATACCATTGCTCTACACTTTGCTGGAGTTCTTTCAGGAGTGGCTTTTGCTATTGGACTGTAGGACTGCAGCCTACCCAGCTGTAAAATGAAAGAAAACAGAATTGTAAAATAATTAGCTGTGGGGCCTGGAACTGCGCATGTGTGCTTGGTGAGTTCCTATCCAGATTGCCATTTAACCAGTCCAGATTATGAAGAGAAGGCATCGGCGTACAGAAGCCCAGAAGTCTATGCAGTGTGAAACTGCATAGACTGGAAAGAGATCGGACTGCAATGTCTGCAATCACATACATGGGATAGCAACTGATTGGCTCCTGGGAAGAGAATTTGTATTTGGCACTCTCACTGCAAGGGAATTGGGTTCAGAAGGTACTGCAAGGGAATAATACAGGGTGTGTGTGGGTGTGTGTGTGTGTGTGTGTGTGTGTGTGTGTGTGTGTGTGTGTGTGTGTGTGTGTGTGTGTGTGTGTGTGTGTGTGTGTGTGTGTGTAATATACTTGGTGGCTAAAGTTACTCAGGCTCAAACACTGTACCTTGGGTACAGGTAGCAAGACCCTGAATTCCCTACCCATCACCACTTGTGAAAACTGTTCAGATTTTTGCCATATATTTTTGTCGTGTTCTGTTCCTCATAAAATCTGTGGTTTTCTGGGTTGTTGTAATCAGTGAAAGATTGAACTCACTAAACAATGACAGGCATTTGAATTTCAGACTTCATATTCTTCAGAAAATACATGGTAACACAAAACCTTTTATTCTAGCAATTTTCTAAGTTTACAAGATCAATATTTGAAATTTGTCCCTATTTTTGGCACTGTATTTCCCCATTATTGGCTTTGTCCAGTTTTCTTTGTACTAAGAGGACACAAACAACTCATCTCTGTCCTCAATAACTTATCCTTCCCTCAATCAGTCACCAGCTGGTTTCAGAGTTAACTGTCTGATCGCCAGCAATCCGTTGTATGGTAGAATGATATATCTCCCCAACTACCTGTCTCTATAGGGGTTCCCCAAGGATCCATCCTTGGACCCCTACTCTTCTCTATTTTTACCAATAATCTAGCCTCTGCTACCAAACATGGCACTCTCATACAATACGCAGATGACTCAACCATCATCTGCTCAGCTCAGTCCCTACTCAAACTGCACAAAGTCACACAGGAAGCCTTTTCCTCTGTTGAAACTTGGTTATCCGATGCCCAGGTAATACTCAACCCAAACAAAACTAAACTACTCATCTTCCAACTCACCAAACATACTCAAAACAACTCTCACTTTAACATCACAGCAAAAGACAACACCACTAAACCCCCAACAAAACACACAAAATTGCTAGGAGTTGAAATAGACAATAAACTAAAATTTGACATTCACATATCTATGACCATAAAAAAGTCCACAAAAAACTAGGAACTTTATACAGAAATAAGCAACTTCTCACAACAGCAGCAAAGATTTCAGTAGCAAATTCCCACCTTATCTCCACCCTACTGTATGCCTCTCAAATATACAGCAACCTAAAGCAATGCGATCTAAACAAGCTCGAGACCTGCTACAACAAAATCGCCAAATTCACCACAGTGGCATCCTACCATAGTCACCACTGTCTCTCCCTTGCTGAAATGGGCTGGCTTGAACTCCCTCACCTCCTTCAATGGTATCAACTCACACTCACCCACAAACTAGTAAACCATCCTCTAAAAGTCCCATCCCTTCAGAATCTACTCCAACCCTATTGCACCACCAGATCACTAAGATACACCAACAAAAATCACTTACAGGTCATTAAAGTCAATAACTCTGCTGAAGAAGCACAATTCTCTTGTGCCATAGCCAAATTATGGAACACTCACCCACCCACAATTACCTCTGTACCATCATGCACCCACTTCAAAACGTTACTAAAAGCGCACCTAAAAACATGCTGGCTATGCTCTTGCAACTCCCCCTCTAATATCACCCACCCCATCCACCCACTATCTTTCTTTCCACCCCACTAACATCCTTGATTATAGCAAGCTCGGATGCTCATAAGCCTAACTACTTATTATACAGCAGGAACTTCTTATTGTAACAATTGTTAATGTCTGTTATGTACTTCTCAGATGATAAAGATTCTAGTGGTCTACGGATGTACTATGTCCTTCATCTGTAACTATGTTTGTAATATTTAATTGCTATGTTGATCAAGTTAATTGCTATGTAAATCCAATGTAACTACTGTCTGTATATTTTAACTGTGATGCTTTTCTCCATGGGCTTCCGCTGAAAATGGACCTACGTCCAGTTGGACACTCCCGCTCAACAAATGTAAATAAATAAAATAAAAATAAATAAGATGTTGAGAGCTATGGTGAGAACTGAATTAACTAAATGATAGCCATTTAAGTTGCATTTTTCCTTTCTTCCACAAAACAGCAGATTTGGCATAGTGTTATGTTGCTTTGACTGTAGTGCACAGGGTCCTGGGTTCAAGACTTGGCAGTGAAATGCATGGTGGTAACGCAGCATCTTATTCTAGCAACTTTCCAAGATTACACAAGCAATGTTTAAAATGTGTCCCTGGTTTCTGGGCTTTTGTCCCCCCCCCCCAATACATTTTGGCTTTTTCCAGATTTCTTGTGCTGCAAAGTTGAGAGATACAGTTGTGTTGAGTGGATTTTACAAGGAACTGAGAGTTTCAGGGGAAGATAAGTTTAGTGCTGCTTATGCTGAATTTTCTTGCATTGTTAATAGCATAACAAGTTGAATACTTGCTTTTGATACAGAAGGATATGGGTTCTACTCCCACAATATTTAGATGCATTGCTGATACTGTATTGTGTTGTACTTTTAAAGGAGGTGGATGCTGCAGTCCTGAGAATGTCCTCTTTGGCAAAGATACCTAGTAACTATGAACCTGTTATCAGTTTGACATCCATTCCCTATTGCAATATTACTAGCTTATCATTTTTTTAATGCAACATAGGCAATTTATTCCTCAAGGTCAACAGGCACTTTATTTGTAGATGAAACAATGAAATATAAAGTTGTTTGCTAGCAGCAGCCTCTTCATTAGTTACAAACCTCTTTAATGTGGAATTATTTAGATTACTTTTACTTCTGCAGAGATTGTGCATAGTTGCTGATACTGGTGGATTGCAGAAGTTTGAGTAGACTTGTATGATGGAAATGTTCTGAATTGGGCAGTTTTGTCATTATTGGTGCATGCATTGTTTACTGGAAAAAAATTCAAAACAATAAATTTAAACAACTGTACTGTATTATACAAGGAATATAATTTAATACAATCAGGAAGGTGTTTATTGATTATCTGATCAGTTCAGGTATGCCCCCTCCTAGTTCTTGGCTGGATGTGTTTGATTAGGAACCAATTAAATCAACCGTCTACAAGCACAAACTCTTTTTGTTACTGAATATTTTCTCTGATTTAGTCTATATGCTACTGAAAGTGATGAAGCCAGATTGAAGCAATCACTTCTTTTAGATCTTGTTTTTTTTTATTATTATTATTTGGGAGGGGGAGTACTTATTGTTCACACCTAGGGAACTAAGCCCATCATGTAGGATTTCTGCCACACAATTCTCCCGGCTGAACTATACCTCTCAACTGTCCAGATTTTCACAGAATAGAGAGATTTTGCTTATTTTTGGTTTGTTCCTCATAAAATCTGTGGTTTTCTGGCAAATCATTTAGGAATGAAGTCACTTAATAATGACAGACATTGAGTTTCAGACTTCATACCCTTCAGAAAAATGCATGCTAAAGCAATACCTGTTTATCAACTGTCTAAGTTTATACAAGAGCAATTTTTAGTACTGTTTGTTTGTGCCCCAATATATTTGGCCTTGTTCAGATTTCCTGCGCTAAGAGGTTGAGAGTTATGTGCAAATAAATTGCTTTATAGAATTATGTATATCCAAATCTCTCAACTGTCCCTGAGTTTGGCTTAAAATGTTGCTCTCCCCCAATAATCCCTCTGCAAAATGGAAATTTTGGAAGAAACGTGGAGGGGTTACAATTAATAAATAATTGTTATGATCAGAGTTACAGATTACTTTTATTTTAGAAATATTTATTTATTTTTTATTTGTTGACCGGGTTTGTCCGACTGGGCTACAAATGTTCATTTTTCAGTGGAGGCCCAAAGAGAAAAGCTCCAACAGAAAATAGAAATTTTACATATTAAATACATATAGAAATACAGTCATCAGTACCACAGATTACTGCATTACAGTGCCACATTAGATTCATCAGTACCACACATTATTGCCACACATTACATTCATCAGTACCACACATTATTGCATTACAGTGTCATACATTAAACTGTGGCAAGTGAAATACATTGACCAGAGGGATACATTCATAATTGTATATTATATACATAATAGTGCAGTAGGTACATAGCTGAAATAGTTTACTAGTTATGTTTGTATGGTGATGTACCAAGAGGAGAAGATAAAGTAGTAGGTTTGTTTATTGAAGGGAAGGAAGAGAGAAGAGAAGTTGAAGGTTATAGGGGAGTGTTTACGGGGGATAATTACATCGGCGAGTCCATTTTTCATGAAGGTATTTTTTTGTAGCGGTTTTGAATTGATTGGGATATTCAAGGGATCTAGTGGTAGGCTATTCCAGGCCTTGGAAGGGTTAAAGCTATAGACTAGGTGACCCATTTTGATCCTTGGTCTGTAGATTTTTAGTAAGCCTTGTTCAGAACTGTGGAGTAATTTAGTGGGTAGGTAATGAGAGATTAGAGATGAGATAGTTGGACAGAGAGACGGTTTGTAGAGAATGGAATGAATAATCAGAAACTGATTATACCAAAGCAGGTTAGGTAATTCTAGCCAATTTAGTTCTTTTAGTGAGAGACAGTGATGGGATTTATAAAAATTTTGGGCAGCAAATCTGGCAATCCTGTTATAAGTTGTATCTAACTTGTATAGTAGTCCAGTGTTGAGGCTGGTAAGAATTTGGGAGCTATAAAGTAATTGGGTAAGAGGTAGGCATTTGAAAGGGTTAGTTTTGCAGTTTTGGTAAGATATTTTCTTTCTCTAGAGGAGACCTAGCTTGAGGTGTGTTTTTCGGATACTATTATTAATGTGTAAATCAAAGGTTAGTCTATCATCAATAGTAACACCTAGGAGTTTTTTACTGGTGTCCACCTGTATTTGAGTATTATTTTGTGACAGTATGGAGAAAGAAGACTTTATGTGGTTAAGGTTTTTAGGGAGAAAGAGTAGTAATTTGGATTTCTTTGGATTAAGGATAAGTTGGTTTTCAGATAGCCAGTTTTCTACATAGTTAAAAGAGGACTGTGTGTTTGATTTTAGCTGAGTTGGTGATTCAGCAATAGTGATAAGTGTAGAATCAGCTGCATATTGAATCAGTGAGGATCCAGGACAGGAAGAATAGAGAAGGTTGGTAAAGATGTTAAAAAAAAGGGGCCCAAGGATGGAGCCTTATGGAACACCCGTTTTAACAGGAAGAAGAAGGGAGAAAGTTGAGAGTCATTTGACTGATTGGAGTCTATCAGAGACATAGCTGTTAAACCAGGATATGGTGGATGGAGAGAAGTATAAGTTTGCTAGTTTAAGGAGAAGAAGTTTATGACTGTATCAAAGGCTTTAGACAGGTCAATGAAGAGACAGGAAATATGTTTGTTACTGTCTCTAGCTAGTGATACAGAGTTTAGGAAAGACAGGAGAGCTGTTGTAGTGCTGTACATGGGACAAAAAGCCATGTTGGGTAGGTGTGAACAGATGTTCTTGCAGAAGGTAGTATAAGACTTGATTGTGCATACATTTTTCCAGAATTTTGGAGAGTGGTGAGAGTATGCTATGGGTCTAAAATTAGTTATATCTGTAGAGTTTCATCCTTTGTGTATTGGAAGGGTGTAAAATTGCTTTCAGGTGGAAGGGACTGTGGATTCCATAACAGAGCAGTTTATCAGAATAGAAACTGGGAAAGCAAGAACATCAGCAGCAATCTGAAGGAATGCAAAATGAATGTTATGTATGGATGTGGAGTAAGGTTTTAATTTAGATAGTAGAGTTTTAATATAGTTAGTGGAGACAGGTTTGAGGGAGAAGGCACTGGTAGGGTTACTACTGATGGAAGAGTTTGAGCTATTAGGTCTATTATTGTTGGTGGGATGGTTTGTGTCTTGATTTAGTAATTTGGATATTGAGTCTATAAAGTAGTTGGTAAATATGGAGGCAGTTTCCTCATTTGTTTTGTCAGGATGAGGGCTAGGGGAGGCTTGCGCACCTGTGTGTAGTATTTGATTTACAGAGTGCCAGAACCTTTTAGGGTTGGATTTAAAGGTAGAAGATGGATTATTATAGAAGTTTGTCTTATCTTTATTTATTTGACTTTTGGCAAGATTTCTAAGTTCTTTATATTTCTGGAGGTCTGCTTGACGTTTAGTTTTAGTCCAAATTTTCCATGCTCTGTCTTTATTTTTTAGTAGTGCACATGTGTTTACGGTCAGCCATGGGGCTATGTTAGACTTTATGTGGACTGTACATAAATACATATAGATTCTCTTATTTTGTCAACTGCTCAACTTAACAGTACTAATATTTTAAAAAGTGTCCCTTCTTTGACAGGTTCCCAGCTGTATTGTGTGGTTATTTTATATTTTTGCATCACATTTTTGTTCCATTTTTCATAAAATTGTGGTTTTCTGGCAAATTAGTGGCAAATCATTAAAGACTGAAGTTAGAAAATAATGACAGGCATTTGAGTTTCATATTTTATACCCTTCAGAAACTTCATACTAATGCAAAACCTAATATTCTATTATCTTTCTAAGTTTATAAGAGCAATATTTAAAAATTGTCCTTATTTTTGGGCTTTTGTCCTACTTCTATTTATGGCTTTTTTCAGATTTCTTGCTCTGAGGTTGATAGGTATAACAAATGTGTCAGGGCCATCACCGTCAGCCATAGACATTTCAAATTGTGACATACTTGTTGTACCCCACCCCCCATGTAGTGAATCTGGATGAGTCCAAGCGAGGCAAGGAGCAGTTATACAGTGTAAGTGTACAAAGTATCCCTCCATCCAAGGTAGACACAAGTACTACAGTGGCTTTTCATCTGTTCTTGATTTTGCAGAATGTTCTGGTTTTCTGTCATATTTTTATACTGGTGATTTATGCTTCTTATTATTCAGAAAATGCATGTTGTTGGAGTGCCTGTTGCTCTGTGTTGAAGTAGCAATGCTTTAATGACCATCTGGTAAGCTTGTCTGAGATTGTAAAATGCAAATAAGCTTTAAAAAGTATACTGTTAAATAATTATCAACATTAAAAACCTTTTTGTTGTTGCCATGCAGAGAATATTTACATAACTAGATAATGTACAAGCCTTAGATAGTGAAATGCATATGACAGTATTTTCAGAAGCTCATTACATTTGTTGGAGACTTGCAGTCATCTTTGCCAGCTTTACCTGTAAACTAAACAGAATGTCAATCTATCAGGTGTAGTCTATAACCTGTGCAGTAATCCTTTAAGCAATTTATCTTGAGTCTGTTTGTTGTTGTTTGTTCATTTTTTACTTTGATCATGTTTTCCCCATGAAACAAGGAGATAGTTGTTGCAGGCAGCAGGTCTTTTTTGGATACGAAACATTTTACAAGTGGGGTAATTGGTATCACAGAGATTGCTACTTTCAGCATGACACTTGGTACTTTTATAAAGCTGAATATAAATTATAATTAGAACTGCATTGCAGAGAGAAGTGGTTTGAGTTGAGTGCTGCTTGTTTTTTTATACTTGATTTCGACTAGCATTCCAGTAATGTATTTAAAAATTAATTTATTTTTTCATGTCTCACAACCTTTTTGTTTCCATCTAGATATTAAGCAAGCTGTCATGTAGCCAATGCACTGAAATATTTTTTTCTCCACTTCATTTCGTATTGATTGGAATCTCATAATGATGGTTTGGTACCCAGGGCAACGTATTTAATTAAAGTCCCAGTTTTTGTGGTTTTGAGTATAGCCACACCCCTTCCCATTGGCTCCACCCACTCAGCTGTCTGATTTGAAGTCACCAGCCACCACTGATTTCTTGGTCAGAGTTTGCCTGTAATGCAATATCATCTGCATACAGCAACTTTGATCTGTTCTCTCCAGCCTGTTTGTTAATGTAGTCCATCACCAGTATGAACAGTACAGTGATAACAGTTGAACCCTGGTGTACACATACTCCTACTGGGAACCCCTCTGTGAGGCCAAACACTGTTTGTACTTGAGTCATTGGGTCCTTGTACATAGCCTGCACTAATTCTACTAATGTTTCTTGGACTTGGAACCACCTCAGTACTGCCCAAATCAACTTTTTTGTGACCTTGTCATATGCTTTCTCCATGTCTAGAAATGCCCAGTTGATCTCTTTTCTCATCTCAAACTTCTTCTCAACTATCTGTCTCACTGCAAACATCAGATCAGTTGTGCTGCATCCTGATCTGAATCTGAACAGCTCATCTCCCATCTTACATTCTACTACTCTGCATATCCATTTATCAATCAACCTCTCTAGAACATTCATGCAATGGGATAGGAGTTTGATTCCTCTGTACTGCCCGCAGTTGTGGATGTCCCCTTTGTTCTTGTGCACTGGCATGAGTATGCTCATACCCCAGTCATGTGGGATACACATTTATCTCCACACTGCTATGAGTACCCTCTGGAGCCATTTCTCCCCTGTCTCACCCAGCATCTTTATCATATCTGCTGTGACCTCATCTGAGCCTGCTGCGTTCCCTGACTTCATTTTCCTTAGTGCCATTCTTACTTCTTCTAGGGTAGACTCCTCTTCTTCTCTCATCATAGACTGTTTCTGGGACAGTGCAGCTTCTGTGGGGTTTTCATCATTCAGAAGCTGCTGGAAATACTCCTTCCATCTGCCTTCAATGTCCTGTGGACTGGTGAGCAGGTGGTTGCTGGTATCCCTTATGAAGGGTGTCTGACTATCTTCTTTATCTTTCTGTCTTTGCCTTGAAACCTGATATAGTTTCTTTGTGCCACGTAATGCGTCACTTTCCAGAAGATGGCAGTGTGCCTCTGATGTCCTATTCTTTACTATTGCAACTCCTTTCTTAGTGTCTTTGTTAGACAAACAGTACTCCTTCCTAGCTGGCCAGTCTTTTCTATCTCCCACTTTTTCCTGCACTCCTTCTTTCTTTTAATGACTTCCTGGACTTTGCATTCCATCACCAGCTTCCCTTATGTACCTTATTTCCATATCTGATTGGCCACATATCTGTTCTGTAATTCTCATACATGCTGTTTTGAGGCATTGCCATTCTTCTTCAACTCTACCTAGTTCCTTCTCTGCTATATCCCTGAGTAATTCCTTGAACTGTTATATTTTCTCTCCAGTCAACTTCCAGGTCTTCAGCCTGGTCACTGTTGACCTTAGAGGCTTCTCTGACCACTGTTTGCAGCTGATTGTGGCAACTAGTGGTTTATGCTGTGGGCTGTCTGTTCCACTGGGGATGATTTTGCAATCATTGATTCTTCCCCAGTGCCTTTTCCTTACTAGGAGGAAGTCTGCCTGAGATGCTTGTTGGCCGCTCTTGTATGTGATATTGTGACTGTTTCTCTTTCTGAACCATGTGTTGGTTACTATCAAGCCATTTGGTAGACAGAAGTCTAGAGTGGCCTTTCCTTCTTTATTCCTGTTGCCGTACTAATGTGGACACACACTATCCTTGTATCCTGTTCTGTCTGTCCCAACATGTGCATTCAAGTCACCCATTATCAACACCAATTCATATTGTCCTGCTTTATCTAGCAGGTCCTGCAACTGCAGTCTGAATGCACTCTTTTCCTCACTATCATAACCCTGCTGTGGGGTATAAGCTGAGATTATGAATACTGCCCTATCAATACACTGGAGTCTGATGGCCATGAGACCGTCACTAATTCTGATGATATCCCTCACTGCCTTCTGAAGCCTCTCCCTCACCACAATTCTTACACCATTTCTAGCCTGCCCCCTCCTGAGTAGTAGACTCTGGATTCCAAGCCAAGTGGCTTTGCTGCACTGCCATTCCATCTTGTCTCTTGGATACATAGGATATCCAGCTTCCTCTGTATCATCATGTCATCCACTTCCAAGCTGCATTCCGTCAGTGGACCCACATTACGTGTAGCAATTCTTAGTTCATGTTTGGCATGGTTGGAGAGTACAAGGTCACCTTTGTGATAAACCTTTATTGCTTGAATGACTGCTATACTATTACTGCACTTGAAACTACTCATTTAGATTATCTGTAGCTATTAGTTATTTTATCTGGATTCACTAAGTTAGACTACCCATTGTTCATTGTTTTTGTTGGCAAAGTGGAAACCACATTAGCCACTGGGTAAAGCTACTTAGCTAAATTTGCCACTGTGGTGGTGGTGCTGCGGTGGCGCTGTTGCCTCACAGTAAGACGCTGTCCAGTTCAACTCTCAGCTAGAGTGTATTCTGCGTGGAGATATGCATGAATGGGCGTACCTTCGTTGATGGTTGTGCGTTAGGGCTGGCAACTCAGCACTTAAAAATCAACTGCCAATCATTAGCGGACCGGAGTTCCGCTGTGGTGACCTCTAACCAGGAAAAGCCAAAAGACACAACAACAACAACTCATTTCCTTATTGACCCTACATAGTCGGTCACTTTTGCATTACGTTTTTCCACATTGCGACTACTACTGTAGTCACAGCTCATTCATTTATCCTTCAGCTATATCCTCGTTTATCACCCTTTTCTATACCAATCATTTATCCTCTTCTTAACCTGTCCTATATCCCTTCATCTGTAATAGATATTATGTAATCTCAGTCAGCTGTCCTGTACCCCTTCAGCTGTACTGGACAGTATGCAATCCCATTCAGCTATCCTATACCCCTTCATCTGTACCGGAGAGTATGGAATCTCAGCCAACTATCCCATACCCCTTCATCTGTACTGGACAGTATGCAATGCAATTCAGCTATCCTATACCCCTTCATCTGTACTGGAAAGTATGGAATCTCAGCCAACTGTCCCACACCCCTTCATCTGTACTGGACAGTATGAAATGTCAGTCAGCTGTCCTATATCCATCAGCTGTACTGGACAGTATGGAATCACAGTCACCTGTCCTATACCCTTCATCTGTACTGGACTGTATGGAATCTCAGTCAGCTGCTCCCTCTTCTGTAGGCTTCCTGATAGCAGTAGGTACTTTTGAGGCAGTGTGGTGACTGTATCATGCTTACTGAAAGCTCATCATTGTTATCTCACAATGATTTAGTATGTGAGAGGTGTAAGCATTTACTTAACTTGGAGGCTTCCTTCTCTTCTCAGAACACTTTCAGTAAGCACAAGACCTATACACATACATCACAGAGCACCTCCACTAAACTGGCTTATGCCGGGGTTAAGGGAACACTGTCTAGACCTCATAGAATAAAGAATAAGAACCCTCAGACATTAGTACACACAGCAACACATCCATCTTCATCCTTCACACCACACCTAAGACGCATACCTTTAAGAGTCACGAGGCTGCAGACTCCAAGCCCTCACAGCCCACTGAGACTGCATCAAACCATGTTAATGAATGCTTTACTAATACGACTCTCTTGTAAGGCATATGAACATCATGCTCACCAGGCTGGATATAAATAGGGTGACAATTAGCTGTCTTTCTGTAGCCACGGTCTAGGATGTAATAAGGGCTTTTAGATCCCTCCATCTTGACAGATATGATTATGAGCTGAAAGTTATCAATGTGGGGTGAATGATCTTAGACAATTTACCCAGAGAGACATGCAGAAAGATATGATTGAGCTGATTCTGCATGCATCTGAGGCAGGAAAGATACTAGTTTTGAGTGGTATTTCACCTAAAATGATGTCAGCACTCAAAGGTAAGATAATTGGCTTAAATAATTTACTATGTAGTTGGTGTCATTCTACGGTGATCCATTATGTGTTGGCAAGGGATGAGATGGCTGACAAGTCTTCCTGCTTTACTAGGGATGGCCTGTAACTCTCATAGCAAGGCTTTCACATTTCAGTTAAAACCTTTGCTGTCCTCATAGTGCAATTTTTAGGCAGACCAACCTAGTAAATTCTACGCTGAAATACATTAATAAACTCACTGCAAGAAAAAAATGCCTGAATACGAGTCTCTCTTACAACCTGAACACATTCATATTTGTGTAGTAATAGAAACACGGTTGCAGAGCAATGAATGTACTCCCTCTGTTCCTGGATAGTTAACCATCCTATTAGGGACCCCCAATATCTTGGATCGAGTCCTCACAAATGTGGCCACTTCTTGCACGTCTCCATATGTATCATTATGCCTTGTTAAATCAAACCATAATTTAGTGACATTTTCCTTTAAAACTGGTGGTACTTCTCTTTAAATAGCTCTATGTTTAGGGACTTCTCAAAAGCAAACCTTCTTCAGTTATTTGATGACCTAAATAAATTCTGCTGTAATCTTCCTCTGAAGGATCCTACTGCTAAGGCTGCTACCTATGCTTCTGACTTCTATTCCTACTTAAATAGTTGTATTAATAAGGCAGTTGCTGTTTGCAACAAATGTAATGAAAAGTTTGAAAACAAACCTCTGTGGTGAAATACTTGTATAAAAAATTATATAAAAAGAGAAAGAAACTGTCTAATGCCTATAAGAGGTCTCATCCTACCTACCTTAAGAGTATACATAAGCAAACTAACAAAGAGCATAAGGAAACCATTAGGAAAGTCAAAGCTGAGTGTAAACTTGAAAGAGCCACTGGGAAAGGACAAACAAACAACTGCAAATCTTTCTTAACGGTATCAAAAAGTTAACAATTAACAGCTAACAGTGTTGGGGGCTAGTTCACAATAATAATCCACTCTCTGACCAAAAGGAAATAGTTTATATCCTAGCTAACAAATTTAGTGCAAATTTTACTCCACCTACAGTTCTAGCTATCCCACAGTTTTCTCAATCCCAGCCTCCCCTTTTATTACTATGGAACAAGTTGTTGCAGTCCTTTCCAAAACCAATAATACTTAGACTTCTAAGATGGCTGCATACTGATAGCTTAATTTCAGCTCTCTCAGTGAGAAAAAAGAAACTAAGAGACAATGGCAGTGATTCTACCAGTTTAAGTAAAATTCAGTTAATGGCTACTGCCTGGATGCCTACAAATAAGAAACTTGGAGAACCTGAAAGAAAATCAACTAGAAAATTTGAAGAGGAAGCACTGACAAGGAAAAATCTTGCAGTAGTTCAAGCTCCATCTTTGGAACAAGAAATAGCTTCCAGTAATTTACAGGAAAAAATAAGATGTCCTCATAGCAGATTTAAAATAAATTAAACATTGTAGTATATTGACTGAAATAACAAAAGGGTGGAATATGGAAGAAGTTTTAAATAGCTATTCTGATGAGCTGATAAAACTGCAAAAATCAGAGGATTAAATGATAAAAAAGGTTGGCTGAGCATGAAACCTCTCAAGAAGAGTTGTTCAAAAAATGGTAGAATTAGAGGACAGAGCACACTGAGAATACCTGAGATTTTCTGCTGTGCCAGAGAAACTGGAAGAGAGAGACTGTAATCATTTTATGCAAGCACAAATAAGCAACTGGACTGGTATTCCACAGCAGGAATTATTAATTGAAAGGGGACATTGTGCGTATACTCCAAATCTGGACATATGAAAGCAGCCAAGACCTTTATTACTAAAGATGCAATCTTACCAGCAGAATGAGTTGAACTTGAAAAAACTGTGGTGTGGCAGAAGGGAAAACTATTAAAAATTGGAGACAATAGAGTGTTTGTGGAAAATGATTATTCACTACACACCAGGGAGAAGATAAGCAAATTCATCCCTGCAATTGGGGAATGCTGAGGCAGGTATGAGACTCAAGCTGCTGTATCTAGTTGTCATCAGAATATTTTTTCCAGGAAGATCAAAGACATTTTTTTCAAAGCAGAACAGGCTAAGGAGGAAATAAAAAAGTTAGTCCAACTAAAAGTGCGTCATCAAACAGAAGGGGAATCTTCTTCTCATTCTTCTGATAATAAACCTCATAGAGAGAGAGACTTTGACAGTGAAATCTTTTCTACTGTTCCAAAGATGACCTTTTCTAGATTTTGATAATGCTAGGAAGATGGTGGAGTGTTTTCTAACATTAGTCCTCTGTACAAAAGTCAATATCTGGACTTCCCAGGTGAAGTATGAAAAGACCCTGACCATTACTAGAATTGGAAAAACATGCTTTTAGTTAAAGGGTGTAGAGATCTAGAAAAGGTTTGCTAGATAGATGCATCAGAAGGCAAAATAATGGCTTTTGATGTATAGATTTCCCCAGAAAATAATACCTATGCACAGGAACTCACTGGTTAAGATTAAAATAGGGCTATGAGAATGACCTTGTAATAATTCTGCCTGGGTATCTGCACAGATTTTGGCATAAGGGAAAATGGAAAATATATAAAGAATTTTTGGGGGCCGTTTTTGGACAAAAGAATCCCTGGGAAATAACCCTAAGGAGGGGAATCAGGAAAAAAAATAACTCTTTGGTTAGGAATGCAAAGAGATACAACAAGGCATCCCTCAGCAACAGAAAATCATCTCCATTACTGACAGGTTGGGATACCACTTGTGAGACATCAATAGGCAGTGATCGAACCTGTCTACTAGAGAACTGACTTCTCCAGGAATGTGAATAGTAATGTGAAAGTGACGTGTTAAGGTAGCTAATTTCCATAGCTTTCGTGTTTCTTGACACAGAGGTTAGGAGTTCCCCCTGCTTCTTTATATAGCTGACAATTGTAATGTTGCTGGTGTTGATGATTGTAACATCTTTTGGCCTGGTTCTTGAAGTCCTGCAATATACAGAGAATGCTTGCCTTATCTTTATAGAACTGATGATTAAACATACCTTAGACTATGACAGTACACCTTGGAGTGTGTGCCTTCAGAATGAACTCATTCTCCCCATGGTGGAGATATACTTGATGACAGTCAGCACTACAGTGGGAACTGGGAATAAACTGCCCAGAGGTACTTTTGGTGTGTGAATCCACCTTTTGAATTGCAACTTGCAGGTCCTGGAAAACATCACATGTTGTGCCAACATATTTCCTAAATGGAACCATTGAACTTGCAAGGTTCAATCTATAACTCTTCTGTGCAACCTTGTAAAAGAATATATTTATAGTAGCTGCTATTAGATTAATTTATTTGAAACACTGTAATGTTTTAACTGTATGAGAATGAATAATCTAAAAGGACTTTTTTTAAAAAATGATCCTCCTCATTGGAAGACAGGCTGTGCAGGACAGAATGTCAAGGATCCATCCTATGAAGCTCTGCATTTGAGAAAGCTCCAAATGGGACTCTGCATGTTTACTGCTATTATTAAAGACTGAAAGAAGCTCAGAAGAGAATCCCAATCAGACAACAATCTGTACTGAGTTGAGACTACTAACAGCTTGTTGTCTAGCTATGTAAATACCTTCACCCTTGCAGTTTTGTGTTCATTATAATTGTATATATATATTTAGTGGACACCCTGTAGATGGGGTGAAACCAAATAGAAAAGTCTAGAAGTCATAGTGCCTGACTCCTACCTAAAATACATAAATGCCCTTGACTTCTTGGAAAACTTTTGTGTAGACAGGCATCTTGGACATCCAAAGAACACAACCAGTCTCATCTTGACACATAGGAAATAAACTAGGACTAAATTAATGTAGGCAGGTCAAATCTACCATAGGCCCAAGATTATTTGCCTTTCTGAGTACAAAGTGGGCCTGGGATAATAATCTAATCCTTTCTGATATGGTAAGGACTCCTTGATGGGTCTTTGCTTTATGTGGTTTAACATCAATTTCCTGTACTCCTTAGATGGACTGGGATTTCTAGAATGGGAGATAGTGAGTCTGGGGAATGTGTGGAAGGAAGTTGTATCCTTATTCACATGTCCTGTGTAATGGTTATCCATGCATTGGAGTGCAGTGATGGATGACTGCTGACTGCTTCAAAAGTGGAATAGTCAGGCAAGGTCTCAAACAGTAGACTATTTGCCTCCTGAAGGAGGACTATGATACCCCTGCTGCATCAGGTTTTTCTCCTGCCTATTTTAAATATTTTCTTGTTTTATTACTGTTGGTCATGCTAAAACCAGAGCTGACATGTCCTCTGCTGCAGAAGATGCATTGTAGAGTCTGAAAGCTAACATAACAGTTAAAATAATTTTGATGTTATTGGACAAGAACAACACATTAAATAAGTATTTGTAAAGGACACCTTGGTACCTTCAGGGAAGTCTACAAGAGTAACCAGGCAAGACACAGTTGCTTCCTGAGCCACTTAATCAACTAAATTGTATGTCAGTATTATGGTGAGAGTTGAAAGCTGATGGCACAGTTGCCATTTTTTCACTACAGCTTGAGGTTAGGCTGTCCATCCATCACTCCATCCTCTGATGACCTCATTTCAACTGCTAGCTTTTCCAGGAAACATAAAATATAACAGAGCAATTTATTTTCACCCCTGAATACATGCAAGACAGATAAACATGCTTCCCAAATCAGCCTATAGCACTTCACTCCTCATCTGAGAAACAGACAGCAGGGCTTTTCATTATATGAGCTGTTTTAAGGGCAGCTACAGGAAAAATGGAATCAGGTTTGGGAATCTCAATTCAACAAGCCCAGTCAGGCTGAGACTTTGGGAGACCTGATGATCTTAACTGGTCTCCACAGGACAGGTAGTACAACATGTACCATCTTGTTTATAAGATGAAACATCTAGAGAAGGAAGGGTAGGAATAAAAATAAATAAATAAATAAATAACACTCTTGCTGGGTTAATTTTGGAGAGGTGTGAATTCTTTGAGCCACTCCACATATAATCTCCTCCTATATATCCACAAATATTGGGTATCTGGGACAATGTCAGAATCCATAGCCTCTTCATCCTCACTATTAAGGACCAAACATTAATTCAAGCACCAACATGAAAATTGGATAGGTTCAAAATGGGCCACAGGGGCAGCTAACCTAATACTTACCTATGAGCCTGTGAACCTATGAACATCCAATCCAAATGTCTGTGTTGAAAAACAGAAGGGGGACATTTCTGTGATGCTTTACTGCAGCATGCAGCAAAAGAAATCTGGCAAGGAAGGTGTTTTGCAAAAAATTACAGGAGCCAGTAGGATGTGAAAGTTTCAGATGAACAGCTGCTTAATATCTAATGGCATTAGCCCTACTATTGACAATGATGACCTCCAGATATCATACTGAGTATTTCAAATGAATGAGGGCTTCATATAAATGCTGTTGCATTAGTTCATAACTGCAAGGCTTTGCTTTCTGTTTAACACATTGCATTGCATTGCAACTAAATATGAAGCAGACTAATGTCCTTATCTTTAGTCTGCAAAAGTGATTATTTGATGAAATTCTATTTTGGATCCTTAGGAGAAAGTATATGTTAGAAAGTTACACCTTTATACAGCTTTTGATTAAACAACAAAAGTAAATATGTCAAGCTGCTATCCCTCTTTGCCTGTTCTTTGCCTTGAACTAACTAATCTTTTACAGTAAACAACATCATGCGCAGTACACTTGCAGTAGCAGACATCTGTATATGAAGCAAAAATGGATTGGGGGGGTGATTGTTTGTTTAGCCTGTAATATACGTCCATTATTGGCATGCAGGATGAAGTTACTTAACGTCCAGTGTTACTTCCTCATGTGTTCTTCCACTTAGAGTAGAATAAATTGATGGTACTGGCAATTGGTTATAGCAAGTACAGCAAGTGGACAATGAAGTCTTAACATCTCTTGCAAATAATAGTTTCACATTTATAAAACTAGCTAGTCACAACACAAGAAAGCTACAAAGGTTCTGTTATACAAAATGGATCCTGGATGACTATTAAGTGCTACATTTTGAATTAAACACAGAGCTGAACTTACATTTTTATTTTATTTTATTTTACACCAAATGAGGATACCCTTTTCATATTAAATTGATCTTTTCTGTAATATAAAATGGTATTAAATGCATGAAAAGTATTAAATCACCCAATGGATTTTACTGGAAAAGCTCACCCAAACTCTACTGTAGACTGCTTTGAGGAAAAGGTTCATTTGTTTTAACTTATATTGTTTTTTTTCATTTTGTTTTACTTTATTGCTTACTTCTACTTTGTATATTGTGGTGTATTTTCATTCTACTGTGTTTTCATCAAAATTCTGTTTTCTATTGCATATTTAAACTAGGAAAGAGTCAGACAGAAAATAGATTTTACCCAACATTCTGCTGTTGTATTTTTCAATTCACTGTTTCTCTATCTGCTTGTCCCTTATGTTAATATGACCACTTAATTCCTTCCCTCTACTCTTTCACTGGCTCTTGTCACCAAGCACAAAATGATCATGTTGTTGCAGGTTACACCATATTCCATAAAGCCAGAATACCAGGTACCCACCTCATCCAATCCATTGTGCTCTTTTAAAATGAGTGCCTCTCCCCTTTGACTGCTAAAGCTTGAGTTACCCTTTCTTTCATATCTAAATAACTCTTAGAGCATACTGCAAATCCTAGGATATTAACCCATTTTTTTTTAATTTTAGCGTTAAAACCTGCTACATTTGTTCCAAGACCAGCAATTACTGGAGAGCCCACATTCCATCATTCAGTAGTCATCTTAGGATTTCTGATCCTCTTTTGCTCCCGATGAAAGAGTATATATGCATTATTTAATACAGACTGCTGATCACCAGAAAGCCTGATGACTACTTCACTGGAGCTAGCTTGGAATCTGTGCTACTGTTTTGCTCCTGGTGACAGAAGGAGCACAAGGTCATTCATTCCTGACTGTCTCTAACTGGACAGTGAGTGTCTGTGTGGCACATTCCTGACTGATCTAGGTGCTATTCAAGGCATCTACCAGGAAAAGGCTACTACAAACCTACACACCCCTGCATCATCTGGCATGTGACTGCTGAACACTTAAGAACCTGTGGCCTGCTTGTTATCTTGTGCTTAGTGCTAATATTTTGCATCTGGTGAGAAAAGGAGCAAATAGACATTGAATTCAGGCAGTATGATGCTGTGCTAAGACCAGCACTAGCAGCAGCCAGGTAATGGCCATTTAGGGGTATCCCCACTATTCATTATTCTTGACAAATCCAATTCATTTGTTTCAGTAAGAACTGCTTGATTAGGTACTGTCTAGCCTAATTTCATACATAAATCATCAAAGTCTATCCCACTATTACCTAGGAATCATATGTGACACCAAACACGCAGGCACAGATATTCCTGGTAGTGCCCTGTATAGATGTAAACCCCTTGAGCTGACATTTTCCCAATACAAGCATACCTGAAATTTCACTAGTACCTGCTTATGCACAAGGCAACTATCTTGTGCAATGGCAAGCACAGACTACAAACCAGCTACTCCTGAGTTTACTCTACATTCTCAGTGTAACCATCTAATCAATAAATAAGAGCCTGTTGCATGAATACGAACTTTCACACTATCTCTTTTGCCAGTGTGGTGGATATGGGCATCCTGAGGCAATGTAGAAATTACTCCATGTTCACTGAAAACCAAATAATTCTCAAACTGATATGATATGTGGGATGTATTTACACAATATCACTGGAGGCTAAATTCTCAAATAAAAGCACTCGTGATGTCAGTTAGGTTTTTAGTTGTACAAATGCTGCACCTATCACACATACATCACAAACAGGAATATAGACTCACATATGCTCAGGCATTTAAATGAAACATCCTAAACCCTGAAGATCTCATCATAGAAGCACACATAACAAATGTCCTCTGCATTCAATATGTTCAAAACAGCACCCACATCAACCCATACAGCCACATCTCAGGAAGCCTTTACTTCTAAGCCCATAATTCAAGCCACCACACAAGCCAACATGTTGGCCAATGGAGATTCCATTGTGATTTACACTGATGGTCTTCTCACAAGGCTGAGTAAGTAGAAAACCATGGTCATTTGCTTATTATGGGGTCAGGATCTGCCATATTACACATGTCCTCAGGTTACTGGACCACAAGTACCAGCATAACTCAGTCATAGTCCATGTGAGTTGTAAAAGACCCAAGACATACCTCTCTGAACTATAGGAATACAGACATCATAGTGCTCTCAGAATATGTGTTACAAGCTGGTATGAGCCTAGCACTGAGCAGCATTCTAACTTCTCCAAGGATGATGCCACAATATGAACAGAAGATGACTGACTAACAATTGGCTTAGTTTCTGGTGTCATTCTACGGGGGTACAATATCTGTTAGCATGGAAGGATATGGTCAACAGACCATGCTGCTTTGGCAGGGACAGTATGCACCTCTCCTCTCTAGGCATTCAAATATTGGCTACAGAGGAGAGGTGCATACTGTCCCTGCTTTGGCCTGCTTTTGCTTGTGGTAGCTCATGGGTACAGAGTTTTTACCAAGGGGGATGACAATGCACTTTTTGGCACTGAGCTTGAGGCCATGGCTTTGACACCAGGCATCTGTCTCCATGAAGCCTTTTTATAGGATGTGCACATCATTAGGAGTTTTGATTATGGCTCCTAGTTTGCAGTCATCTGTGAACTTTGTTAGCCAAAGTCCTTCTGTGTTAGCCTGTACTTCAGAAAAGTAGATACCAAACAGGAGAGGACCCAGGACTGAGCCTTGTGGTACGTCATTTCTCACTGGTCTGAAGTTGAATTTGGAGTCTGCTACTTTCACAGTGTGGGTTCTGTCAGTGAGCCAGTTGGCAACCCATCTTGTGACATAAGGATTTATACCTAGTTTAGTGAATTTATCTATAATTCCAGAGTGAGGGATGGTGTCAAAAGCCTTGGCGAGATCTAGATAGGGTGTGTGATCCACCTTACCCTCGTCTATGGATTTGGTGACTGCTTCAAAAAAGTCTATCAGGTTTAGGAGACATGATCTGCCTTTACAAACCCGAACTGAGTGAGGTCCAGAGTTTGGAGATTACCAGTGTCTTTGTGTATAAGATCCATGATGATACATTCCATGGCCTTGCAGACCAGGCTCATTAGGCTAATGGGGCAGTAGTTCCTGGAGTCCGTGGTGTCTCCCCCTTTGTGGTGTGGGATAACCATTGCTGTGTGCCATTCAGTGGTCACAAAGCTTGAGGTAAGGCTATGATTGAACATGGTGCTTAGGTGGGGTGCCAGTTCATTCTGCAGTTCATGAATAATGCAGCCTGGAATGTTGTCAGGTCCCATGGATGCTGTGATCTTGGCTTTGGAGAGTGGGTTTTTTACCTGTGCAGCCATTATTACAGAAAATTTGCATTCTTCTGGTATAGAGATGGGTCTTTTAGGGGGTGAAAGGGGGGTAAAGTTAGCAATGAACCTATCTGCCAGGATGTTGGCAATATCAGTTGGTTCTAAATATTTAATGCCATTGTGCTGTAACTCAGAGCAGATCTGAGTGTTGCCATTGAGATTCTTGACATAGCTATAGAATGCTTTGTGGTTGTCTTTAGAATTAGTGGCAATTTTGTTTTCATAACTAGCTTTGGAGGATTTTATGAGGGATCTCAGCTTATTATTGAGACTGACCAGGGAGTTCTTCCAATAATGGGATTTTACTCTTTTTTTTCAACAGTTTCTTTCTTCTGTTGTAGAGTTGGTTTGTGGCAGGGGACCACCAAATTGGCTTCCTTTTTTGGAGGCTAGCATCTTGGTTCTGTTAGGGATAGCATGATCCATGCACTCGTGTAAGTGCTTATAAAGTGCATTTGTGTAGGATTCGGCAGTCGTACCTCTATTGTCCATCTGCATGGGTGTCATGAAGTTTGCCACTTCTGTCTTAAGAAGCATGACGTTGGCTTTGGAGAAATCTTTTATGGTGGTTTCCCTAATGGGGGGTGGGGGCGGGATGTGGATGTCTAGAGTGATTAGCTTGTGGTCGGATCTGACCAACGAGGAATTGGCCCTCTGGTGTGGAACACCGGTTGCCCATGTTGGTAATGACCAGGTCTAGGATATTCCTGCCCCTGGTCGGGGTGTGGATACGTTGATCCAAGGCATTGAAATTTATGAATTCCAGAAAACGTTGAGCAAAAGTGTTGGTACTTGAGTATTTTTCCCAATTAATGCTGGGTTAGCTGAGATCACCCATTATTAGGGTGTTGGGTTGTACCCTAATATTTTCCAGTGTATCAAGAAATGAGGAGTGGGAATCCTGGGGCATGGTGGGGGGTCTGTAGCAAGTTAGAATTTGGATTGCGGTCTTGCCCAGAGTTAGTTGCACTTGAATAATCTTGGATGCATTATGCTGAGCAACTAGCCTGGAGGTGTGGATATCCTTAATGAATGTGGACACACCTCCGCCTTTAGTGTTTCAGTCCAGGTTAGGTGGCCGAAAGGTGTGGTATGAATTATAGCCTGGTAATGCAGGGGTGCTCTCTGGAGCCTTGAACCAGGTCTCTGTCACTGCACAGATGCTGATGTTCTCCATTTTAAGGAGTGTCTTGAGTGAATGCATTTTGAGATTTAGACTTCTAGCACTGAGTAGTATTACCCTTAGATTTTGCTTGCATGTACCTGTTAAGGTGGTGAATTTGTCATTTTAACCTTGCCTAAAAAAGGCACTATAGGGGTGGCAAAAGCCTTAGCCAGTATCTGGAATCCCAAGGATGAAAGGTGCAGGCCATCTCTGGAAAAGCATTGTGGTCTGTCAATCATGTCATCCCAGGCAGACAGATACTGGATCCCCTTAGATTGAGTTGAGCGCTGCTTGTTTTTTTATACTTGATTTCGACTAGCATTCCAGTAATGTATTTAAAAATTAATTTATTTTTTTCATGTCTCACAACTTTTTTGTTTCCATCTAGATATTAAGTAAGCTGTCATGTAGCCAATGCACTGAAAATTTTTTTTTCTCCACTTCATTTCGTATTGATTGGAGTCTCATAATGATGGTGTGGTACCCAGGGCAACGTATTTAATTAAAGTCCCAGTTTTTGTGGTTTTGAGTATAGCCACACCCCTTCCCATTGGCTCTACCCACTCAGTTGTCTGATTTGAAGTCACCAGCCACCACTGATTTCTTGGTCAGAGTCTGCCTGTAATGCAATATCATCTGCATACAGCAACTTTGATCTGTTCTCTCCAGCCTGTTTGTTAATGTAGTCCATCACCAGTATGAATAGTACAGTGCTAACAGCTGAACCCTGGTGTACACATACTCCTACTGGGAACCCCTCCATGAGGCCAAACACTGTTTGTACTTGAGTCATTGGGTCCTTGTACATAGCCTGCACTAATTCTACTAATGTTTCTTGGACTTCGAACCACCTCAGTACTGCCCAAATCAACTTTTTGGGACCTTGTCATATGCTTTCTCCATGCCTAGGAATGCCCAGTTGATCTCTTTTCTCATCTCAAGCTTCTTCTCAACTATCTATCTCACTGCAAACATCAGATCAGTTGTGCTGCATCCTGATCTGAATCTGAACTGCTCATCTCCCATCTTACATTCTACTACTCTGCATATCCATTTATCAATCAACCTCTCCAGAACATTCATGCAATGGGATAGGAGTTTGATTCCTCTGTACTGCCCGCGGTTGTGGATGTCCCCTTTGTTCTTGTACACTGGCATGAGTATGCTCATATCCCAGTCATGTGGGATACACATTTATCTCCACACTGCTATGAGTACCCTCAGGAGCTATTTCTCCCCTGTCTCACCCAGCATCTTTATCATATCTGCTGTGACCTCATCTGAGCCTGCTGCTTTCCCTGACTTCATTTTCCTTAGTGCCATTCTTACTTCTTCTAGGGTAGGCTCCTCTTCTTCTCTCATCATAGACTTTTTCTGGGACAGTGCAGCTTCTGTGGGGTTTTCATCATTTAGAAGCTGCTGGAAATACTCCTTCCATCTGCCTTCAATGTCCTATGGACTGGTGAGCAGGTTGTTGCTGGTATCCCTTATGAAGGGTGTCTGACTATCTTCTTTATCTTTCTGTCTTTGCCTTGAAACCTGATATAGTTTCTTTCTGCCACGTAATGAGTCACTTTCCAGAAGATGGTAGAGTGCCTCTGATGTCCTATTCTTTACTATTGCAACTCCTTTCTTAGTGTCTTTGTTAGCCAAACAGTACTCCTTCCTAGCTGGCCAGTCTTTTCTATCTCCCACTTTTTCCTGCACTCCTTCTTTCTTTTAATGACTTCCTGGACTTTGCATTCCATCACCAGCTTCCCTTATGTACCTTATTTCCATATCTGATCGGCCACATATCTGTTCTGTAATTCTTATACATGCTGTTTTGAGGCGTTGCCATTCTTCTTCAACTCTACCTAGTTCCTTCTCTGCTATATCCCTGAGTAATTCCTTGAACTGTTATATTTTCTCTCCAGTCAACTTCCAGGTCTTCAGCCTGGTCTCTGTTGACCTTAGAGGCTTCTCTGACCACTGTTTGCAGCTGATTGTGGCAACCATTGGTTTATGCTGTGGGCTGTCTGTTCCACTGGGGATGATTTTGCAATCATTGATTCTTCCCCAGTGCCTTTTCCTTACTAGGAGGAAGTCTGCCTGAGATGCATGTTGGCCGCTCTTGTATGTGATCTTGTGACTGTTTCTCTTTCTGAACCATGTGTTGGTTACTATCAAGCCATTTGGTAGACAGAAGTCTAGAGTGGCCTCTCCTTCTTTTTTCCTGTTGCCGTACTAATGTGGACACACACTGTCCTTGTATCCTGTTCTGTCTGTCCCAACATGTGCATTCAAGTCACCCATTATCAACACCAATTCCTGTTGTCCTGCTTTATCTAGCAGGTCCTGCAACTGCAGTCTGAATGCACTCTTTTCCTCACTATCACAACCCTGCTGTGAGGTATAAGCTGAGATTATGAATACTGCCCTATCAATACACTGGAGTCTGATTGCCATGAGTCCGTCACTAATTCTGATGATATCCCTCACTGCCTTTTGAAGCCTCTCTCTCACCACAATTCTTACACCATTTCTAGCCTGCCCCCTCCTGAGTAGTAGACTCTGGAATCCAAGCCAAGTGGCTTTGCTGCACTGCCATTCCATCTTGTCTCTTGGATACATAGGATATCCAGCCTCCTCTGTATCATCATGTCATCCACTTCCAAGCTGCGTTCCGTCAGTGAACCCACATTAAGTGTAGCAATTCTTAGTTCATGTTTGGCATGGTTGGAGAGTACAAGGTCACCTTTGTGATAAACCTTTATTGCTTGAATGACTGCTATATTATTACTGCACTTTTGAAACTACTCATTTAGATTATCTGTAGCTATTAGTTATTTTATCTGGATCCACTAAGTTAGACCACCCATTGTTCATTGTTTTTGTTGGCAAAGTGGAAACCACATTAGCCATTGGGTAAAGCTACTTAGCTAAATTTGCCACTGTGGTGGTAGTGCTGCGGTAGTGCTGTCACCTCACAGTAAGATGCTGTCCAGTTCGACTCTCAGCTAGAGCATCTTCTGCGTGGAAACATGCATGAATGGGCGTACCTTCGTTGAAGGTTGTGCGTTAGGGCTGGCAACTCAGCACATAAAAATCAACTGCCAATCATTAGCGGACCGGAGTTCCGCTGTGGTGACCCCTAACCGGGAAAAGCCAAAAGACACAACAACAACAACTCATTTCCTTATTGACCCTACATAGTCAGTCACTTTTGCATTACGTTTTTCCACATTGCGACTACTACAGTAGTCACAGCTCATTCATTTTTCCTTCAGCCATATCCTTGTTTATCACCTTTTTCTATTCCAATCATTTATCCTCTTCTTAACCTGTCCTATATCCCTTCATCTGTAATAGATATTATGTAATCTCAGTCAGCTGTCCTGTACCCCTTCAGCTGTACTGGACAGTATGCAATCCCATTCAGCTATCCTATACCCCTTCATCTGTACTGGAGAGTATGGAATCTCAGCCAACTATCCCATACCCCTTCATCTGTACTGGACAGTATGCAATCCCATTCAGCTGTCCTATACCCCCTTCATCTGTACTGGAGAGTATGGAATCTCAGCCAACTGTCCCACACCCCTTCATCTGTACTGGACAGTATGAAATGTCAGTCAGCTGTCCTATATCCATCAGCTGTACTGGACAATATGGAATCACAGTCACCTGTCCTATACCCTTCATCTGTACTGGACTGTATGGAATCTCAGTCAGCTGCTCCCTCTTCTGTAGGCTTCCTGATAGCAGTAGGTACTTTTGAGCCAGTGTGGTGACTGTATCATGCTTACTGAAAGCTCATCATTGTTACCTCACAATGATTTAGTATGTGAGAGGTGTAAGCATTTACTTAACTTGGAGGCTTCCTTCTCTTCTCAGAACACTTTCAGTAAGCACAACACCTATACACATACAGCACAGAGCACCTCCACTAAACTGGCTTATGCCGGGGTTAAGGGAACACTGTCTAGACCTCATAGAATAAAGAATAAGAACCCTCAGACATTAGTACACACAGCAACACATCCATCTTCATCCTTCACACCACACCTAAGACGCATACCTTTAAGAGTCACAAGGCTGCAGACTCCAAGCCCTCACAGCCCACTGAGACTGCATCAAACCATGTTAATGAATGCTTTACTAATAAGACTCTCTTCTAAGGCATATGAACATCATGCTCACCAGGCTGGATATAAATAGGGTGACAATTAGCTGTCTTTCTGTAGCCACAGTCTAGGATGTAATAAGGGCTTTTAGATCCCCCCATCTTGACAGATATGAATAGGGTGACAATTAGCTGTCTTTCTGTAGACACAGTCTAGGATGTAATAAGGGCTTTTAGATCCCCCCATCTTGACAGATATGATTATGAGCTGAAAGTTATCAATGTGGGGTGAATGACCTTAGACAATTTACCCAGAGAGACATGCAGAAAGATATGACTGAGCTGATTCTGCATGCATCTGAGGCAGGAAAGATACTAGTTTTGAGTGGTATTTCACCTAAAATGATGTCAGCACTCAAAGGTAAGATAATTGGCTTAAATAATTTACTATGTAGTTGGTGTCATTCTAGGGTGATCCATTATGTGTTGGCAAGGGATGAGATGGCTGACAAGTCTTCCTGCTTTACTAGGGATGGACTGTAACTCTCATAGCAAGGCTTTCACATTCCAGTTAAAACCTTTGCTGTCCCCATAGTGCCATTTTTAGGCAGACCAACCTAGTAAATTCTACGCTGAAATACATTAATAAACTCACTGCAAGAAAAAATGCCTGAATATGAGTCTCTCTTACAACCTGAACACATTCATATTTGTGTAGTAATAGAAACACGGTTGCAGAGCAATGAATGTACTCCCTCTGTTCCTGGATAGTTAACCATCCTATTAGGGACCCCCAATATCCTGGATCGAGTCCTCACAAATGTGGCCACTTCTTGCACGTCTCCATACATATCATCATGCCTTGTTAAATCAAACCATAATTTAGTGACATTTTCCTTTAAAACTGGTGGTACTTCCCTTTAAATAGCTTTATGTTTAGGGACTTCTCAAAAGCAAACCTTCTTCGGTTATTTGATGACTTAAATAAAGTCTGCTATAATCTTCCTCTGAAGGATCCTATTGCTAAGGCTGCTACCTATGCTTCTGACTTCTATTCCTACTTAAATATTTGTATTAATAAGGCAGTTGCTGTTTGCAACAAATGTAATGAAAAGTTTGAAAACAAACCTCTGTGGTGAAATACTTGTATAAACAAATTATATAAAAAGAGAAAGAAACTGTCTAATGCCTATAAGAGGTCTCATCCTACCTACCTTAAGAGTATACATAAGCAAACTAACAAAGAGCATAAGGAAACCATTAAGAAAGTCAAAGCTGAGTGTAAACTTGAAAGAGCCACTGGGAAAGAACAAACAACTGCAAATCTTTCTTAACTGTATCAAAAAGTTAACAATTAACACCTAACAGTGTTGGGGGCTAGTTCACAATAATAATCCACTCTCTGACCCAAAGGAAATAGTTTATATCCTAGCTAACAAATTTAGTGCAAATTTTACTCCACCTACAGTTCTAGCTATCCCACAGTTTTCACAATCCCAGCCTCCCCTTTTATTACTATGGAACAAGTTCTTGCAGTCCTTTCCAAAACTAAGAATACTTAGACTTCTAAGATGGCTGCATACTGATAGCTTAATTTCAGCTCTCTCAGTGAGAAAAAAGAAACTAAGAGACAATGGCAGTGATTCTACCAGTTTAAGTAAAATTCAATTAATGGCTACTGCCTGGATGCCTACAAATAAGAAACTTGGAGAACCTGAAAGAAAATCAACTAGAAAATTTGAAGAGGAAGCACTGACAAGGAAAAATCTTGCAGTAGTTCAAGCTCCATCTTTGGAACAAGAAATAGCTTTCAGTAATTTACAGGAAAAAATAAGATGTCCTCATAGCAGATTTAAAATAAATTAAACATTGTAGTATATTGACTGAAATAACAAAAGGGTGGAATATGGAAGAAGTTTTAAATAGCTATTCTGATGAGCTGATAAAACTGCAAAAATCAGAGGATTAAATGATAAAAAAGGTTGGCTGAGCATGAAACCTCTCAAGAAGAGTTGTTCAAAAAATGGTAGAATTAGAGGACAGAGCACACTGAGAATACCTGAGATTTTCTGCTGTGTCAGAGAAACTGGAAGAGAGAGACTGTATTAATTTTATGCAAGCACAAATAAGCAACAGGACTGGCATTCCACAGCAGGAATTATTAATTGAAAGGGGACATTGTGCGTATACTCCAAATCTGGACATATGAAAGCAGCCAAGACCTTTATTACTAAAGATGCAATCTTACCAGCAGAATGAGTTGAACTTGAAAAAAACTGTGGTGTGGCAGAAGGGAAAACTATTAAAAATTGGAGACAATAGAGTGTTTGTGGAAAATGATTATTCACTACACACCAGGGAGAAGATAAGCAAATTCATCCCTGCAATTGGGGAATGTTGAGGCAGGTATGAGACTCAAGCTGCTGTATCTAGTTGTCATCAGAATATTTTTTCCAGGAAGATCAAAGACATTTTTTTCAAAGCAGAACAGGCTAAGGAGGAAATAAAAAAGTTAGTCCAACTAAAAGTGCTTCATCAAACAGAAGGGGAATCTTCTTCTCATTCTTCTGATAATAAACATCATAGAGAGAGAGACTTAGACAGTGAAATCTTTTCTACCGTTCCAAAGATGACCTTTTCTAGATTTTGATAATTCTAGGAAGATGGTGGAGTGTTTTCTAACATTAGTCCTCTGTACAAAAGTCAATATCTGGACTTCCCAAGTGAGGTATGAAAAGACCCTGACCATTACTAGAATTGGAAAAACATGCTTTTAGATAAAGGGTGTAGAGATCTGGAAAAGGTTTGCTAGACAGATGCATCAGAAGGCAAAATAATGGCTTTTGATGTATAGACTTCTCCAGAAAATAATACCTATGCACAGGAACTCACTGGTTAAGATTAAAATAGGGCTATGGGAATGACCTTGTAATAATTCTGCCTGGGTATCTGCGCAGATTTTGGCATAAGGGAAAATGGAAAATATATGAAGAATTTTTGGGTGCCGTTTTTGGACAAAATAATTCCTGGGAAATAACCATAAGGAGGGGAATCAGGAAAAAACATAACTCTTTGGTTAGGAATGCAAAGAGACACAACAAGGCATCCCTCAGCAACAGAAAATCATCTCCATTACTGACAGGTTGGAATACCACTTGTGAGACATCAATAGGCAGTGATCGAACCTGTCTGCTAGAGAACTGACTTCTCCAGGAATGTGAATAGTAATGTGAAAGTGTTGTGTTAAGGTAGCTAATTTCCATAGCTTTAGTGTTTCTTGACACAGAGGTTAGGAGTTCCCCCTGCTTCTTTATATAGCTGACAATTGTCATGTTGCTGGTGTTGATGACTGTAACATCTTTTGGCCTGGTTCTTGAAGACCTGCAATATACAGAGGATGATTGCCTTATCTCCATAGAACTGATGATTAAACATACCTTAGACTATGACAGTACACCTTGGAGTGTGTGCCTTCAGAATGAACTCATTCTCCCCATGGTGGAGACATATTTGATGACAGTCAGCACTACAGGGGGAACTGGGAATAAACTGCCCAGAGGTACTTTTGGTGTGTGAATCCACCTTTTGAATTGCAACTTGCAGGTCCTGGAAAACATCACATGTTGTGCCAACATATTTCCTAAATGGAACCATTGAACTTGCAAGGTTCAATCTATAACTCTTCTGCGCAACCTTGTAAAAGAATATATTTATAGTAGCTGCTATTAGATTAAATTATTTGAAACACTGTAATGTTTTAACTGTATGAGAATGAATAATCTAAAAGGACTTTTTTAAAATGATCCTCCTCATTGGAAGACAGGCTGTGCAGGACAGAATGTCAAGGATCCATCCTATGAAGCTCTGCATTTGAGAAAGCTCCAAATGGGACTCTGCATGTTTACTGCTATTATTAAAGACTGAAAGAAGCTCAGAAGAGAATCCCAATCAGACAACAATCTGTACTGAGTTGAGACTACTAACAGCTTGTTGTCTAGCTATGTAAATACCTTCACCCTTGCAGTTTTGTGTTCATTATAATTGTATATATATATTTAGTGGACACCCTGTAGATGGAGTGAAACCAAATAGAAAAGTCTAGAAGTCATAGTGCCTGACTCCTACCTAAAATACATAAATGCCCTTGACTTCTTGGAAAACTTTTGTGTAGACAGGCATCTTGGACATCCAAAGAACACAACCAGTCTCATCTTGACACATAGGAAATAAACTAGGACTAAATTTATATAGGCAGGTCAAATCTACCATAGGCCCAAGATTATTTGCCTTTCTGAGTACAAAGTGGGCCAGGGATAATAATCTAATCCTTTCTGATATGGTAAGGACTCCTTGATAGGTCTTTGCTTTATGTGGTTTAACATCTCTTTCCTGTACTCCTTAGATGGACTGGGATTTCTAGAATGGGAGATAGTGAGTCTGGGGAATGTGTGGAAGGAAGTCACATCCTTATTCACATGTCCTGTGTAATGGTTATCCATGCATTGGAGTGCTGTGATGGATGACTGCTGACTGCTTCAAAAGTGGAATAGTCAGGCAAGGTCTCAAATAGTAGACTATATGCCTCCTGAAGGAGGACTATGATACCCCCTGCTGCATCAGGTTTTTCTCCTGCCTATTTTAAATATTTTCTTGTTTTGTTACTGTTGGTCATGCTAAAACCAGAGCTGACATGGCCTCTGCTGCAGAAGATGCATTATAGAGTCTGAAAGCTAACACAACAGTTAAAATAATTTTGATGTTATTGGACAAGAACAACACATTAAATAAGTATTTGTAAAGGACACCTTGGTACCTTCAGGGAAGTCTACAAGAGTAACCAGGCAAGACACAGTTGCTTCCAGAGCCACTTAATCAACTAAACTGTATGTCAGTATTATGGTGAGAGTTGAAAGCTGATGGCACAGTTGCCATTTTTTCACTACAGCTTGAGGTTAGGCTGTCCATCCATCACTCCATCCTCTGACTACCTCATTTCAACTGCTAGCTTTTCCTGGAACCATAAAATATAACAGAGCAATTTATTTTCACCCCTGAATACATGGAAGACACATAAACATGCTTCTCAAATCGGCCTATAGCATTTCACTCCTCATCTGAGAAACAGACAGCAGGGCTTTTCATTATCTGAGCTGTTTTAAGGACAGCTACAGGAAAAATGGAATCAGGTTTGGGAATCTCAATTCAACAAGCCCAGTCAGGCTGAGACTTTGGGAGAACTAATGATCTTAACTGGTCTCCACAGGACAGGTAGTACAACATGTACCATCTTGTTTATAAGATGAAACATCTAGAGAAGGAAGGGTAGGAATAAAAATAAATAAATAAATAAATAAATAACACTCTTGCTGGGTTAATTTTGGAGAGGTGTGAATTCTTTGAGCCACTCCACATATAATCTCCTCCTATATATCCACAAATATTGGGTATCTGGGACAATGTCAGAATCCATAGCCTCTTCATCCTCACTATTAAGGACCAAACATTAATTCAAGCACCAACATGAAAATTGGATAGGTTCAAAATGGGCCACAGGGGCAGCTAACCTAATACTTACCTATGAGCCTGTGAACCTATGAACATCCAATCCAAATGTCTGTGTTGAAAAACAGAAGGGGGGCATTTCTCTGATGCTTTTACTGCAGCATGCAGCAAAAGAAATCTGGCAAGGAAGGTGTTTTGCAAAAAATTACAGGAGCCAGTAGGATGTGAAAGTTTCAGATGAACAGCTGCTTAATATCTAATGGCATTAGCCCTACTATTGACAATGATGACCTCCAGATATCATACTGAGTATTTCAAATGAATGAGGGCTTCATATAAATGCTATTGCATTAGTTCATAAATGCAAGGCTTTGCTTTCTGTTTAACACATTGCATTGCATTGCAACTAAATATGAAGCAGACTAATGTCCTTATCTTTAGTCTGCAAAAGTGATTATTTGATGAAATTCTATTTTGGATCCTTAGGAGAAAGTATATGTTAGAAAGTTACACCTTTATACAGCTTTTGATTAAACAACAAAAGTAAATATGTCAAGCTGCTATCCCTCTTTGCCTGTTCTTTGCCTTGAACTAACTAATCTTTTACAGTAAACAGCATCATGCACAGTACACTTGCAGTAGCAGACGTCTGTATATGAAGCATGAATGGATTGGGAGGTGATTGTTTGTTTAGCCTGTAATATACGTCCATTATTGGCATGCAGGATGAAGTTACTTAACGTCCAGTGTTACTTCCTCATGTGTTCTTCCACTTGGAGTAGAATAAATTGATGGTACTGGCAATTGGTTATAGCAAGTACAGCAAGTGGACAATGAAGTCTTAACATCTCTTGCAAATAATAGTTTCACATTTATAAAACTAGCTAGTCACAACACAAGAAAGCTACAAAGGTTCTGTTATACAAAATGGATCCTGGATGACTATTAAGTACTACATTTTGAATTAAACACAGAGCTGAACTTACATTTTTATTTTATTTTATTTTACACCAAATGAGGATACCCTTTTCATATTAAATTGATCTTTTCTGTAATAGAAAATGGTATTAAATGCATGAAAAGTATTAAATCAAACAGTGGATTTTACTGGAAAAGCTCACCCAAACTCTACTGTAGACTGCTTTGAGGAAAAGGTTCATTTGTTTTAACTTATATTGTTTTTTTTCATTTTGTTTTACTTTATTGCTTACTTCTACTTTGTATATTGTGGTGTGTTTTCATTCTACTGTGTTTTCATCGAAATTCTGTTTTCTATTGCATATTTAAACTAGGAAAGAGTCGGACAGAAAATAGATTTTACCCAACATTCGGCTGTTGTGTTTTTCAATTCACTGTTTCTCTAGCTGCTTGTCCTTTATGTTAATATGACCACTTAATTCCTTCCCTCTACTCTTTCACTGGCTCTTGTCACCAAGCACAAAATGATCATGTTGTTGCAGGTTACACCATATTCCATAAAGCCAGAATACCAGGTACCCACCTCATCCAATCCATTGTGCTCTTTTAAAATGAGTGCCTCTCCCCTTTGACTGCTAAAGCTTGAGTTACCCTTTCTTTCATATCTAAATAACTCTTAGAGCATACTGCAAATCCTAGGATATTAACCCATTTTTTAATTTTAGCGTTAAAACCTGCTACATTTGTTCCAAGACCAGCAATTACTGGAGAGCCCACATTCCATCATTCAGTAGTCATCTTAGGATTTCTGCTCCTCTTTTGCTCCCGATGAAAGAGTATATATGCATTATTTAATACAGACTGCTGATCACCAGAAAGCCTGGTGATTGCTTCACTGGAGCTAGGTTAGAATCTGTGCTACTGTTTTGCTCCTGGTGTCAGAAGGAACACAAAGTCATTCATTTCTGACTGTCTCTAACTGGACAGTGAGTGTCTGTGTGGCACATTCCTGACTGATCTAGGTGCTATTCAAGGCATCTACCAGGAAAAGGCTACTACAAACCTACACACCCCTGCATCATCTGGCATGTGACTGCTGAACACTTAAGAACCTGTGGCCTGCTTGTTATCTTGTGCTTAGTGCTAATACTTTGCATCTGGTGAGAAAAGGAGCAAATAGACATTGAATCCAGGCAGTATGATGCTGTGCTCAGACCAGCACTAGCAGCAGCCAGGTAATGGCCAATTAGGGGTATCCCCACTATTCATCATTCTTGACAAATCCAATTCATTTGTTTCAGTAAGAACTGCTTGATTAGGTACTGTCTAGCCTAATTTCATACATAAATCATCAAAGTCTATCCCACTATTACCTAGGAATCATATGTGACACCAAACACGCAGGCACAGATATTCCTGGTAGTGCCCTGTATAGATGTAAACCCCTTGAGCTGACATTTTCCCAATACAAGCATACCTGAAATTTCACTAGTACCTGCTTATGTACAAGGCAACTATCTTTTGCAATGGCAAGCACAGACTACAAACCAGCTACTCCTGAGTTTACTCTACATTCTCAAAGTAACCATCTAATCAGTAAAGAAGAGCCTGTTGCATGAATACGAACTTTCACACTATCTCTTTTGCCAGTGTGGTGGATATGGGCATACTGAGGCAATGTAGAAATTACTCCATGTTCACTGAAAACCAAATAATTCTCAAACTGATATGATATGAGGGATGTATTTACACAATATCACTGGAGGCTAAATTCTCAAATAAAAGCACTCGTGATGTCAGTTAGGTTTTTAGTTGTACAAATGCTGCACCTATCACACATACATCACAAACAGGAATATAGACTCACATATGCTCAGGCATTTAAATGAAACATCCTAAACCCTGAAGATCTCATCACAGAAGCACACATAACAAATGTCCTCTGCATTCAATATGTTCAAAACAGCACCCACATCAACCCATACAGCCACATCTCATGAAGCCTTTACTTCTAAGCCCATAATTCAAGCCACCACACAAGCCAACATGTTGGCCAATGGAGATTCCATTGTGATTTACACTGATGGTCTTCTCACAAGGCTGAGTAAGTAGAAAACCATGGTCATTTGCTTATTATGGGGTCAGGATCTGCCATATTACACATGTCCTCAGGTTACTGGACCACAAGTACCAGCATAACTCAGTCATAGTCCATGTGGGTTGTAAAAGACCCAAGACATACCTCTCTGAACTATACGAATACAGACATCATAGTGCTCTCAGAATATGTGTTACAAGCTGGTATGAGCCTAGCACTGAGCAGCATTCTAACTTCTCCAAGGATGATGCCACAATATGAACAGAAGATGACTGACTTTAACAATTGGCTTAGTTTCTGGTGTCATTCTATGGGGGTACAATATTTGTTAGCATGGAAGGATATGGTCAACAGACCATGCTGCTTTGGCAGGGACAGTATGCACCTCTCCTCTCTAGGCATTCAAATATTGGCTAGAGAGGAGAGGTGCATACTGTCCCTGCTTTGGCCTGCTTTTGCTTGTGGTAGCTCATGGGTACAGAGTTTTTACCAAGGGGGATGACAATGCACTTTTTGGCACTGAGCTTGAGGCCATGGCTTTGACACCAGACATCTGTCTCCATGAGGCCTTTTTATAGGATATGCACATCATTAGGAGTTTTGATTATGGCTTCTAGTTTGCAGTCATCTGTGAACTTTGTTAGCCAAAACCTTCTGTGTAAGCCTGTACTTCAGAAAAGTAGATACCAAACAGGAGCGGACCCAGGACTGAGCCTTGTGGTACGTCATTTCTCACTGGTCTGAAGTTGAATTTGGAGTCTGCTACTTTCACAGTGTGGGTTCTGTCAGTGAGCCAGTTGGCAACCCATCTTGTGACATAAGGATTTATACCTAGTTTAGTGAATTTATCTATAATTCCAGAGTGAGGGATGGTGTCAAAAGCCTTGGCGAGATCTAGATAGGGTGTGTGATCCACCTTACCCTCGTCTATGGATTTGGTGACTGCTTCAAAAAAGTCTATCAGGTTTAGGAGACATGATCTGCCTTTTACAAACCCGAACTGAGTGAGGTCCAGAGTTTGGAGATTACCAGTGTCTTTGTGTATAAGATCCATGATGATACATTCCATGGCCTTGCAGACCAGGCTCATTAGGCTAATGGGGCAGTAGTTCCTGGAGTCCGTGGTGTCTCCCCCTTTGTGGTGTGGGATAACCATTGCTGTGTGCCATTCAGTGGTCACAAAGCTTGAGGTAAGGCTATGATTGAACATGGTGCTTAGGTGGGGTGCCAGTTCATTCTGCAGTTCATGAAGAATGCAGCCTGGAATGTTGTCAGGTCCCATGGATGCTGTGATCTTGGCTTTGGAGAGTGGGTTTTTTACCTGTGCAGCCATAATTACAAAAAATTTGCATTCTTCCGGTATAGAGATGGGTCCTTTAGGGGGTGAGAGGGGGGTAAAGTTAGCAAAGAACCTATCTGCCAGGATGTTGGCAATATCAGTTGGTTCTAAATATTTAATGCCATTGTGCTGTAACTCAGAGCAGATCTGAGTGTTGCCGTTGAGATTCTTGACATAGCTATAGAATGCTTTGTGGTTGTCTTTAGAATTAGTGGCAATTTTGTTTTCATAACTAGCTTTGGAGGATTTTATGAGGGATCTTGGCTTATTATTGAGACTGATCAGGGAGTTCTTCCAAAAATATCATTTTACTCTTTTTTTTCAACAGTTTCTTTCTTCTGTTGTAGAGTTGGTTTGTGGCAGGGGACCACCAAATTGGCTTCCTTTTTTGGAGGCTAGCATCTTGGTTCTGTTAGGGATGGCACGATCCATGCACTCGTGTAAGTGCTTATAAAGTGCATTTGCGTAGGATTCAGCAGTCATACCTCTATTGTCCATCTGCATGGGTGTCATGAAGTTTGCCACTTCTGTCTTAAGAAGCATGACGTTGGCTTTGGAGAAATCTTTTACGGTGGTTTCCCTAATGGGGGGTGGGGGCGGGACGTGGATGTCTAGAGTGATTAGCTTGTGGTCGGATCTGACCAACGAGGAATTGACCCTCGGGTGTGGAACACCGGTTGCCCATGTTGGTAATGACCAGGTGTAGGATATTGCTGCCCCTAGTCAGGGTGTGGATAAGTTGATCCAAGGCATTGGAATTTATGAATTCCAGAAAACGTTGAGCAAAAGTGTTGGTACTTGAGTAGTTTTCCCAATTAATGCTGGTGTAGTTGAGATCACCCATTATTAGGGTGTTGGGTTGTACCCTAATATTTTCCAGTGTATCAAGAAATGAGGAGTGGGAATCCTGGGGCATGTTGGGGGATCTGTAGCAAGTTAGAATTTGGATTGTGGTCTTGCCCCAGAGTTAGTTGCACTTGAATAATCTTGGATGCATTATGCTGAGCAACTAGCATGGAGTTGTGGATATCCTTAAAGAATATGGGCACACCTCCGCCTTTAGTGTTTCAGTCCAGGTTAAGTGGCCAAAAGGTGTGATATGAATTATAGCCTGGTAATGCAGGGGTGCTCTCTGAAGCCTTGAACCAGGTCTCTGTCACTGCACAGATGCTGATGTTCTCCATTTTAAGGAATGCCTTGAGTGAATGCATTTTGAGATTTAGACTTCTAGCACTGAGTAGTATTACCTTTAGATTTTGCTTGCATGTACCTGTTAAGGTGGTGAATTTGTCAGTTTAACCTTGTCTAAAAAAGGCACTATAGGGTTGGCAAAAGCCTTAGCCAGTATCTGGAATCCCAAGGATGAAAGGTGCAGGCCATCTCTGGAAAAGCATTGTGGTCTGTCAATCATGTCATCCCAGGCAGACAGATACTGGATCCCCTTAGATTGACACCAGAAGCTTAGCCAATTGTTGAAGTCAATCATTTTGTCCTTGTACTATTGTATCATTCTGGGTGATGGCAGGATACTCCTCAGGGCTAGGGTCATACCTGTCTAGGCTACTAAATTGGAGAGCTCCTTCATGTCTCATTTCATGTAGTCCAGGGACATGTCAGGTCATTAAAACCAACATGGACAATGACAGAGTCATATTTGTACTTGTTGTGGAGTGACCTGAGTGCATGCATTATGTGGCAGATCCTGGCACCCAGCAGTCAGCTGACAGTAACATTCTCCTTGTTTAGCCTGGTGAGTGGAACATCAGCGTGCCTGACCATTATAGAGACACCTATGACTAGAGTGTTCAGTACATTGTTATGCCTTATGGGCTGTGGTTGAGTTGCACACTGAGTTTGTGGGCTATGTGTCATTTGGGTTGTGTTGGGGGGGGTGGATGTTGCTTCCATTACTGCTTTGGAGGTCTCTGTTGCTTGAGCAGATTTTTATTGAGAGCCTCCGTGAATGTAGGTGTGTGTTTCGTCTTTCTATGTGTGTGTTTTGGTGATGTAGGTTTTGAGGGACTATGTGATGAGTGTGGTGTGGTGTAAGTGTTTACCTTCTCCTCTTGACTGTCTAGTTCAGTCTTGAGTGAAGACAGCTTTGCTTCCAGTTTGGCTATATTGCCCCAACATGCCCAGATTCATCAGGTAGACAGGAGAAGATACCTGTAGCTGACCCTTAGACATGCCTGGATATGTGCTTATTTATTAAGTACTAAAAACTGTTTTCCACTAGACAAGTGAGGAAAGTTGAGTCCTGTAGTAATTTGTAGCTTATTTAGTGCTAACGAGTTCTGAGCAAGTGCTGAGCTCAGAGAAACATATTTTATTGTTAAAACTAAAAATCTGTCTCATTCTAAGGGAAAATTTGAAGAGCAGAATTTATGGTGCCAGGAATAGTTTAACCCTAGCTAAGCAGTGATGCATGAAGTGTATATATATATATATATATATATATATATATATATATATATATAAATTTTTTAATTTAACAGTAGCAAATGAGCAAACTGATTTAAACAAGTTAACCAATTAACCAATACAAGTCTAAAAACTGAGCCCTGTTCCAGCAGTCTTTGATCAGACAAGTTCTAACTGCACACTCCTGCCGCTAGGGTGAAGGGGAACCTTCTCCAAAAAAGATGGTCTGGATTAGTGCTCAAGTTGTACAAACAAAGCTAGATTTAGCTAGTGATCCATTCGCTCATTAAAATGCTTGTATGAACAGTATTGCACAATATCCCCACAATCACAGCAATGGGTACCTCACTCACTTTTAAGGAAAAGCTCTTCCACTGAAGCTAACACTAAAAGTTTGCATGAAAAAGAGCCAATTCTTTGCAATCTTCATTTTTAAAATGGGTGCTAATTTTTTAAAAGATCTTTAAAAAACATTACGTTTTAACTTGCAACATTAATTTATGCATCCATTAGTAGAAAAAAAAAAGCAATCACAAGAATGATTTCCATTATTACCATCATACAGTATAAATATATGTTTTTAACAACTTTCATTTACTCTTTCAAAACATAAACTGTGCTCTTGAAAATTATTCTGCATGTTATGTTCCCTCAAAATCCATTTATATGAATGTTTTGCTTCTTCATTTTTCTTAAGATCCCTCCTCTGAGTCCTTTATCTACATTTCAATATTTAATACATCTAACCCCCTTGTTTATGAGTATGGTCTTACTCTGTTCTCTTGTAACATTCCTTATATTGTTTTAGCCCACAAACTCGGGACCCCAAATGTCTTGAGGATTTTAAGTGTACCTTAAATTAGTCACTCCTCTGAAATGCAAATTATTGATAAAGTATTCAAAAAAACTGCTTATATGTCTCTAAATATGATGCTATTTGATGAACGGAGCAAAACATGAAGAGAAGGTTTAGTGTTCTTGATGTTCTATTGTCCATTACTGACACTATCAATATAAATAATATAAACACAGGGAGCTGATTACTAGCAAAGGCTTTGTTTGTTCACCAGATGTTTGCCTGTGCCTGAGTATCACACTCATCATGTAATATATCTCCCTTAGCTAAGACACAGAAGACCTGTTTTTCAAGCTGCCTTTTAAACTGAACTGTTCTTGTACTATGCAGCAGATCTTGTTTTTAAGATGGCCACTTTTAACCAGTGGGGCTCTAAAAGGATGCCTCTTGATATTCTGTATTTTATTCAATTTAGAAATAATCACTCTGTAATCTTCTAGATGTAAGATGCAGTTCCATTTGCTGAGATTAGAACACTACTAACCCCTGGACTAAATGTTCTCTCCATTAAATAGCTGTCACTGTTTGAATCAGTAAAATACTGGTTAACACAGCACAGCATTTACTTAACAGTTTGTCAGTATCCACTAATAACTATATATATATATATATATATATATATATGTTTGGGAATTTGTCTGGATCCAGTTCACCTATAGTACTAACATAACTTGAATTAAGACTTCAGTTCAAATGAAATGGTCTATAAATGATACATATTTATAATGGAATATAAGAACGCAGGAAAAACTTAGTACCCAAGCTTGAATTTATTTATTTACAAATTCATGATTAGTGTCTCCAAATCCAATATAAAAATACTGCACATCAGACAGAACACAAACTTGCAGATTTATTTCTTCTTCTTCCATCAGTAGATTTCATAGTCTGCTGTCTACAACTAAAGAAAGCAACATTTATGTACTGTCCTTCATACTGTAAAACTATTTGTTCCAAGACAGTTGACATTTACTAACCAATCAGTTAATTATCTCAATTTCCTCTCATGCATTAAAGCCTTAGCAAGATAGATGAAATACTCCTCAGGGGGCATACGTCCTGGGAGACAAGCAAGTATATTTTTTTCTATTTTAGTGCTGCATTATGGAAGTCCCATCCAGTCGAGCTAAGGAATATAGGAAAGTATGTTGCTTATAAGACAAACATCGTTTTTGAATGCCTTATCTGTCTGTACCTATTCCTGTTTCTGAGATGCTGGCCAATTACTTTCTTATCTTCAGTACTACATAGTGGCATTCCTGTTTTCTTGCAATGCCATGGCTCATTTACTTCCCCTTACTCACTGCCCTAATTCCAAATCTGCATCCATCTCTTCCTGACTGAACTACATTATTATTTTATAAGTTCATCATTTTAACCATACATTACACATTTCCAGTACTTGCTTGTGTATATCCAGTTTTTTTACAGAATGTAGTACTTCTCCATTAATATTAAACATTTCTTCAAAGTATGTGCTGTGAATGCAATTGTTAGCCTAGAAAGCAATTTCAACAAATTATTGTATGGAATGGCCTTAAGTTATTGTCATAATATTAGGAATCATTTTGTTCTGCTTGTCTAACCATAGCATGGGACTTAGCTAAAAAGGGTCTCCAAATCAGTTCAGTTTATCTGGTTAATAAATAAACAAGCAAAATAAGCATTTATTATTTCCTCTAAGCTTGATTTCAAGGTGTGCTTATATACCAAAGTATATATAACTAAACTAAGAGTGTTTTGATTGCTGTAACACATGTGCTGTAACTCAATGAATATAATGCAGTCTGATAAAGGTTTGTGGAAGCCTACAAATTATTTGCGGTACTAAAATGCTGTAGAGTTGTTCAGGTAACTCTTTTAATGAGTTTTTACAAAAAACACAGACGTTTTCTGTTAGCCCTTTCAATGACTAGCAAGACTGCATGCTGAGAAGGTGTGAATGGATTTAAGGAGACACTCCTGTAGTGGGGCTATTTCATATGTGCCTGAAATAAGCAGACATAAGCTATGAGTGACTGCACATCACATGTCAACATGGAGATACAAATACATGCCATGCCCACCTTAGTATGATAAGTATGAACTGTGGGCATACTAGGTTACAGGGATAACTAGTAATTATTATGCTGGACTATCTGATTTATGCTCACAATACTGATTTTAGTTCTATTTGGCTTTTGACAGACTTGCTTTATAATAAAAAAAATGTTTTATTCATTAGTATTGTTATCTGTGGCTGGGGAACTAGTTAGCAGCTAAAGCTCATTTTGAAAGTCAAAATCAATTGCTGGTCAAAGATGGAAGAAATGGATTGATTTTGCCTAATGAATTATTAGCAGATAATTCAAGTCCTGCAAAATCTGTCTTGCATACAGAATCAACTGTAATTTAAAGGTGTCAAGTGAAAAGTTGTTAGAAATGTCTATATATTCTTAAGTGGTGGGATGTCAGTAAATTACAAAATGCAGCCATGGAGACTGGAATCTAAAGGGAGATAAACTTATTGAAACAGCCTTTAATGAATTCAAAGTTAACAAGAAATGTCCCATCTGATGGAGGAACTTGTTTCTGGAATGTTAATAAAGCACAGTACTTTGATTCAACAATTATTGGTAGACACATTAAACAGAAGATATAGTTAGATTATATCTGAGGAATTTGATAGAGTTGAATCTGTTCAGAAGCCACAGCATGACTATTCTCGAGGTACTTTGGTCAACTCTGATTTAAAGAGCATAAACAAAAAGGTACATGACAAAGATGGAATAACAAACATACGTAAGATAAATGAGTGTGCTATCAATCCAAAGTCAATACCTAATAAGAATAAGAAATGAAATGTAAGCTGTAAACTAAACAAGAGAGACTATGTTTCATATTTAGTTCATGTTACTAGAAAATGTGTTGCGTGTCCACACCTGAGAAACAACAAAAAAAAGAAGCAAGAGTATCGGTATATGGAACAAGGAAGATAGAACCTAATATGATTAATACAACACACTGAGCTGATTGAATATGCACTGTTATATGTTTATATCCAAATGTATTCATTTTTCTGTAGTACCTTGGCCCACCATTTTTCCAAGGAGATGATAAACATTGCCATCACCCTTTATATAAAAAAAAAATCATCTCTACCAATCAATTATGTTAAACTAACTTCACTTATAAAAACATTCTCCAGTTAATTTCTACATTTAGCCAATATGGGCTATATGTGAAATACATTAATATAAAATGATCTTCCTTATATAACAACCATTTAACTCTGATTCTTAGATTAGGTGGACATTGTAAGACAAGAATAAGTCTCAAATTAGAAACATTATGCTTTTCATCTATAAAATGCCAAGCTGCAAGGCTAGATAATGTAGTATCTTTTATGCATCCTACATGCTTAAGTATTACTTTGTTAATAATTAATTTTGTGTCACCCACTTATACTTTCAACTAAGAGCAAAATAACCCTTAAATAACCCGTTCAGACACACAAGTTAATGGCTAGTTTACTGCAAACTCTTTACCATTCAGAGCATACACAGATACTGCTGTTAGCAGACATCCAGACTGCCAGATTGTTTCAGGTATGTCTAAAATATTTCAGGCTTTCACTTCTGACTGTCATTCTCTTTTATGTGACAGTGAATTCACCCAGTTTAGAGGAAGTGCTAGTGCTTCTCCAAATATGGATGACAGGAGCAAACTAGGGCCAGCTATGAGCACCGGCAGCTTAACTCTGATATTAATAATAGGTGATTATATTCTTAGAAGGCTAAGAAATGTCTTACTAGGAACAGACAGATAATCAGTTATTCTTAGTTGCATGAAAGTATGCAGGATGAGAGATATTAAGATACTTAATGCCCAGCAGATCAGATGTATAATAAAGTAATACTTGTGGCTGATAATAACAATAGAAATACATGTACCATACATGATTTTCTGGATAATGTGGTCTACTTAATATACTTCAGTAAGGGAAGGGGGTTAAGGTTATACATTTTCTGACCTGTTCCCTGCACCAAAATATATTTTAAAGAATCACACATTTTCTAGTAGCTTAGAAGTGCAATGAGGAGACTAGCATTTCATACAGTACTTTTAAAACATACCTGAAGCAAGGTGCTAGTATCAACAATATTTGCTTTATCTAAAAGCTTTTTAATATTCCATTATTGTGCCAGTGAAACACTTTAAATGTAGAAAGCAAATAAAATATATGGTTACCAAAACAAGAAGTCTGAGTAACAAAATTATTAATCTACAAAACATTATTATACAAGAAAAGATTGACATTTGTATGATCAGGAAATCCTGGTACAAAAAGGATACACATCTTCTGAATATCCCCTTGACAACAAGTACCAAAATATGAGAAAAATAGAGCATGATGACATTTCTATATTGTACCCAGGACAATCTGTATTCTTTACATAAAGTTCTATATGATATGAGAGAATTAATTAGTTTTAGGAGAGGAATGCCTAAGGACACTTGAGCTTTTTTTATGCAAAACTTTTATTTAATTTTCCAATAACAATAGAGAAAAAAAAATAATTTTAAATAACAGATTATGATAAACTATGTACAAAATTTACAAAGGCCTCAAGAACAAAAGAAAAGAGAATAGCAGGTAATATAAACATATATAGAAGGTTATACAATATTCAACAATTCTTGCTTCCAATATGATTAATTAGATGAAGACATTTCTGGATTCAATATCTTAATAAGAGATAGAACTTTTTTCCAAGGATTATTAGTCCATTTTCTGGAATAAATTCTTAATTATTTAGCTTTTATTTCCATTAACGCTACTTCATCCAATAGGATCATGAAGTCTTGGATGGTTGGAATGGACAGGTGAATTCCATCTTCTTGTAATGCATTTTTTGGCTACTGCCAGTATTGTCCAAAGAAGATATTTACTTCTGTTATTCACTGTAATAGATTCATTTACATTCAAAAAAATTTAAGATTTTGATAATATAAAGGAATCAGTAAAGATAGCTTGAAGGAAATTATCAATATCTCCCCAAAATTTCTTAATGTGAGAACAATCATACAAAATATGAGACCAATCAGCCTTGCGTTTTAAAGAACATCTCCAGCATGTTTCCTGCTTAGAGATATTAAATTTAGCAATTTTACTTGAGGTATAAAAAGCTCTATGCAGAAACTTCCAGGAGAAAATCTTCCAAATGTGTAAGTTAGAAGTTAATTTAATAGAGTGTAAAAGATTAGTTTTATTCTCAGAGGTTAGGGACAATGCACAAACTCTGTAATAAAATCCCAAAATGTCTGATTAGGAACAGTTTTATAGTTAATAATGATTTTATAAAGTTTTGAGATTACATTTTTCCAATTAAATTTACTATGTAGAATTTCATGCATAAGAATTATAAATTTGGGTGAGGAATTAAAGGAAGAGTTCTCTTTTGTTCTGCATAGATCTTACGTGAATGAAAATAAGTTATTGAGAGCCTGCCAGTCTGATTTTGATAAATCAAACATTTTAATCAAATTTTGTGCATCTAGGACAACTAAGTTCCTTGTACAATGAAACCAGCATGTACATTTTTTCACTTCCCAAATACTAAGAGTATCTGCACTGATATTATTAAAAAAGTTTTTTTTTTAATTTTAAAGGGAAATAAAAGCTGGATCCATAGTTTAATATCAATATTGTTGTTAACAAAACTTCTAAAAGTATTGTATATATGATTTAAATAATTTAGATTAGTGAGTTTAGTAGTATTATATTTTATATTAACACAAAGTACATACCAAAGTGTGTTACTTAGTTCACTTAGTTGTAAATGTTTTGTTAATTTATTTTCATTTAGGATAATAGTTGCATGTAATGACTTCCAAGCTGATGAATATTTTGGATCCATCCAATTTAATATTATTTTGAGATTAGAGGCTTTAATATAAGATTCTAAATCTGTAAAAATTATTTCTGCAAACTACCAAGGTCTAATATGATTTGATAAAGTTAGTCTATTATTTATTTATTTTTTTGGCTACCACAAAAATTTTAAAAGAATTTTATTTATTTCCTTTAAAACTCTTTTACTGGGTGATATAGGTATAGGTATAGCTATAGAAATGTAATTTATTTTTTTGGTAGCAACATCATTTTAATTAATTGTAACCTATCTTCAAAATTTAAATACAATTTATTCCACTTTTCTGTAAGAGTTTTTAATATGTTTACAATGTTATTATAGTCTGTATTTAAAGTTAGTTCAATATTTTCACATAGCTCAATCCCTAGATATTTCAAAGAAGGGAAATGCTTCCCAATTATTTTATTTTTAGTCGATTTAGTGTTGTCATTGATTTTTTTTTATTTAAAAGCATGTGATTAGATTTACAACTGCTAATTTTTAAACCAGAAATGCAGTATTTTTTTAACTAATAAATCTAATTATTGTAGGGATTCTTCTGAGTTTATTAAAGTAAATAAAATATCATATGCAAATAGCATTATCTTGGAGTTAAACTGATTATTTATATTAAAGCCTTTAATTTTGGGATTAGAATGGATTGCAAAAGAAAAGGGTTCTATTGCTAAAGGGAATATGATTGGAGACATTGGACATCCTTGTTTGGATCCTTTAGTAATTTCAATAGATTCTGACATAAGTGGTCCTAATTTTACATAGGCCAAATTGTTATTATAAATATTTTTTATAAAAGTAATAAATTGAATAGGGAATTTGCATGATTCAAGAATTTTAAAGAGATATTTCCAATTTAATGGATCAAAGGCCTTTTCAATATCAAGGGTGATTATAAGAGCTTCTTGATTATCTCTCTTTAAGATATCTATGGTGGTTAGAATTCTTTGAATATTGTCTTGGGTATGTCTATTATAAATAAATCCTGTTTGATCTTTAGTGATGAGATGAGTTAATGATTTCTTAATTCTGTTAACTAAAATAGACATTAGTATTTTATAGTCATTATTAATCAGAGAAATTGGTCTATATAAGTTGCACAAATGAGAATCTTTATTTTCTTGAAGTATGGAAGTAATTAATGAATATCTCCATGAAGGTGGAATTGTACCTTGTAAGTATGATTCATTCAGAGCTTTATGTAAGACTGATATAGCAGAGGATGGTAGAAGCTTATATATTTCATTAATAATACCATCAATGCCTGGTGTTTTGTTATTTTTGCTTTCTTTAATTGTTTTCATTAATTTCCTTTAGAGAGATTTGTTTCTGAATTGCATTAATGAAACTCTCTGGTAGGTGTTTTAATTTAGGAAAGTCCATACCATGGTCTGGAATTCCATGTTAAGAATCTTTGTTTTTGTACTGTTCTGAGAAGTGATGTTTAAAAGTATCTAAAATATCACTTATATCAGAAACTTTTTTTATTATTCCTCCCTTCATGAACCACACTTACAATATTATTTTCAATGGAATGTATTTTTCACTCTCAATGCTAGATTACACATATATTTTGGAGATACAGAGAAAGAATCTAGTTTTAATTTTTCTAAGGCCAAATTGGTTTTGTGAGTTAAAATGTCATTATATTTTTTATTTAAAGATTCAATGTCCTTTTTCTTATTTGACAAGATTCTTGCATTATTGTTGCTAATTAATCCAATTTGTTTTTGTATGTTAGATAATTCAGACTCCCATTCCTTCATTTTATTATTAAACCATGTAATAGTTTTGCCATATAAATAAGCTTTCAATGAGTCCCAGAGGATTACTACATTTACCTTGCTGGTTAGGTTTGTATCTAGAAATAATTCTATTTCTGAGTCTAACCAAGGTTTAAACTATTTTAATTTGGTAATATATGCTGGTATTCTTTTAGTGAAAGACAATTTCTTAAAATCCATTTGACGATTAAAAACAAATGCATTGTGATCAGACATATGGCACGTGATTATTGTAAAGTATGATATTTTTGTTTTTAGATCTTGGGATATAAAAATTTTATCAATTCTGGTTTGAGTCTTGTATCTAAAATCACAGTAAGAATATTCTAGTGAATTATCATTTTTGAAGTAAAATAAATCATATATCTGTAAATTATCTACCCATTTTTTAAGATTTTTCCATATAGAGGTAATATGAAAAGGTCTCTTGTTAGTAGTTTCTGAATCATTAAGTAAACAGTTAAAGTCCCCTCCTAAAATCAGACTACATTTAGTATTTTTAATGATAAGTTCTATTTTTTTTTATTGTTGTTACTCCAATTCCAGGAAACCAATAAGCATTGACTAATGTCCAAATTCTATTTGTAAATGTTATTATTATAATTGATAATAGACCTTCCTTATCTTTATAATTGTAAATAATTTGAGGAGAGATACTGTTTTTCTTCCACAATGTTAGAACTCCTCTAGTTTTTTTAGCGTATGAAGATTTAGATAATGTTAATTATTCATTTGGGTTCCAGTCAACGCTATCATTTATTCTGAAGTGAGTTTCTTGTAAAAAAATTACTTGTGCTTTGTTTAATTTCAAGTATTTTAGTAGATTAAATATTTTCCCTTGACTATTTAAGCCATTAACATTTAGGGAAAGAAAGGTCAAATCCATCTTATTTGTTCAAAGGTTAAGAATGTTAGAATGATATAGTAGCAAACATTTGTAATATTTAAATCTTGTGCACCTTTCTTGGAAAGGTTATATTCTGATGACAAATTGCTAATTCCCATTGAAAATACAATTTAATATTAGACTGAGGCCTGAAAAAAAGAAAAAAATAACATTTATAACAAAGTGTTTAAACTTCAGTAAATCCTTTAACTGACATGGAATATAGACCATTCCTTATCTGGCAGAACAAAGATATCCAGTCAGATTACTCATCATTCCAAAAATTTGAAAACAATTGCCCAAAGTGAGGCTCCAGACTATGTATTCTAAAAAATTTTATATGTTAATTGGTATGAGAAAACAACATTTTGATGTAATATATAATTTGACTATAAGTGCATTTTAAATTTCACTAATAAACATTGTTTAATGGAAAGGGAAAATATTGTAATTACTGTATGGATAGTTATAAAATCAAAAGACTAATAGTTTAACAGTGAGTATGCATGTGCAGGCTTATGAAAAGAGAATAATTCAAATAGCAGTTGATCACATAAGCACTTCTATTAGAATTAAAGATGAATAAACAAAATTAGCATTTACTATATTAAATCAGTAAAGCAGTAGGTCAGCATTTGAGAATCATTTAAGTGACAATAATATATTTAAACATTTTGATGAAATGAGAGTCACTTAATACGATGCATTTTCCAATAAACAAACAATAGTTACATGACTGAGAATAAATAGGGAGAGTTTATCAAGGTAATTTCAAACTACAGAAATCGTATGTCAAATTGTGACTTTCTCTAAAAGCCTTATAGTTCATTCCATTTTTATTACAAAGGGAAAATGATGTTAGTATAATCCAATTGATAATTGGTTTATAAGCATCTTATTAGTTAATATATTTTAACCACTAAGAAGAGGTAGTATCAGAACTTAAAGAATCCCTTAGAGAGAGTACTTAGCCATACACCCCTAAACTGTCAGACACTTTAGTCATTATTTATTAATGCTGATAATTAGATGCATAACTAGCTTTAGTTTCCCATCCTTTCAAGATCTAATTATATTATACATCAAAGTTACATTCTGTTGAGCTTTCTAAATCTCACTTGTTACCTCCCAATTATAAAGGACCTTTCCCAGAAAAACATACATTTTATGTGGACTAAATCAATCTATTTTCCTATTTACCATTTCAGTCTAACATCAGCATAAGTTCATTATGTACTATAGATTGAGAGTTAGCTTCAGTTAAATCAATAAGACTAGTCCATGCTATAGAATTAAGTTAACTAAATCATTTCCCTTATTATAAAGTGTTTTATAAATGGTGCTTCCCTGTATAATAATTTCCCATATCATTTTCCTGCTACTAATAACTAAACATTACAATACTATAATTATGAACAAAGGAATAGGAAATTAGAATGTACACTTGTAAGTGGTGATGGTTAAAAGAAACAATCTGCTGAAATAATGTTTTCTGTCTGCCCAGACGTTGATTGAGTTTCAGATGACCATGGAGTGATGTCAACGTTAATTAACAAATCACCATTTTAATTCCAAATAAACTATGTCACAGTACTCAGTCTGCATTCAAACAGGCTTCATCTATATGAGATAAAACTTAAATTAAGTAAAGTAAATTAAGCAACTGCAGACATATTTAATGAAAGGAAATTATTTCTTACTCAGGGAGACATTCTGTATATGCCAGCGAGTCTGCAAAGTTATTTCAGATTGTTATTTTCCCCTCTATTAAATGCCTTTTAAATTAAGCTTTCCTGTAAAATAGCTTTCCCATTCATTCTGCTATTTCCAATCATTAAATAACATTACAGTTATAGTCATTAATGTGTAACTATGTAATAACTATGGATATGACCAGGAACTAAATTAATCAGTTACTGTAGACTGCGAGAATATAAACCCATTTTTACTTTTACACGGTAGTGGTGGGTTTGAGTCTTCTGAACTTTTGTAGTTTTGGCTTGGTTCATGTAAACTTTCTGCATTTCTATAAAGTACAAATATCATATAATCTATTGCAGTTAGTTTCTCTTTTATCAAGAGCGTTTTTTTTTTTTTTTTTTTTTTACTCCATAACTCTTATTTAATGAAATGAAACAATTTTACCTTATAACTCCCAGCAATTGTCATTGCATTTCTAATACATTAAACAGAAAGTTTGAGCTCTTCTCATTAAATCTCTGTTACTGCTCTGAAAATCCTCAGTCATTTTTATGGGCTAGTATGTCTTAACAGGATTCAATTGTACCTGCTAATAATTAATGCTTTAATATCTGTCCATTAATAACAGAAGTGAAAATATTCTGCCTTTACCAAACTAAAAACCAAAGTGATAGCAAAGGTGTTTACTGTTCTAAAACTGTGTTTGCTGTTGGTGATCAATAATTACGTGTGGTGGTGATTCCAGGAGATCAGCTGTTCAACAGTAAATTTTATTCAACATGTTCAGGTGTTTCCGTTAATTGTATAATGCAAGTGTTATGGGCAAAACAAAAGTGTTAATGTGTGTGATTAAAAGTACGATGATATGGGAGCCCAAGCTGTTTTTTTTTTATCTGGGTTGTCAGTTCCTTCAATATTCAAAGAACTTCAATTTACAAGGATGAGGTCATCGTTATTTACATAGCACCACCCTGGTTACTATGGAGACCAAATGTTAAATGATTTGTTTACCTAGTATCATCTCAATATTACCTCCTAACCCACTACTATTTCAGACAAACATCCCTTATGTAATCACGTATTTTAAACAGCTGTTAAGCTATTTAGTAGCACAACAAGTAAAATAACGCACACTGCATGTCAGTTCCACAAACACCAATAAACAAGTATAGAGAGATTCACTATATCACTCGCCCCACAGTCAAAGCAAGACTCATTCACACTAGATAAAGCCCAGCACATGAAAAAACCACGAGTGTATTCAAGTGAAGAAAAAACTGCTTCTTATTTCAAAGTAACGCTCGAGGCTATTATTTCATGAAGGAAAACAGTAAACTATCAACTTAGAATTTTGAAACGCTAGGCTGAATGAGTACAAGGGAAGAAAAGTCTGTGCCATGGTTGAACCATACATTATGATAAGATATGTTAAATCAACCTCATTATATATATATATATATATATATATATATATATATATATATATATATATATATATATATATATATATATATATATATATATATATATATATGTATATATATATATATATATATATATATATATAATTTTATTTTTTTAACATACACAGAACCAAGCTTTGACAGTAAGCATATCAGATTCCCAGATAGACAGGCAACATTTTAGTCTTTGCTAAAAGGAGAAACAAAAAACAGTTAAATTCAAGAGAGGAAATAAACGTGTGCATGCAGGATCTCACTGACTATATACATATTAAGGATTCTTAACAGTTGTATCTAGATAAAAGAGAAATAATATTAATTTTAAGTTGTAATTTCACTAATAAGATAAATGAGGAAGTATTCACAAACAAATAGAGTAGTGATACATACTTCATTTAGACGTTCATGAACATTTTATGATTTAGTATGATCTTTGAGAGAACCAGAAAGTCCAGCATTCTTAGAACCAGTCTTTAATGTCTTCTTTCTTACATCCATCCAATTATTTTTCTCAGATGATCTTTTAAGAGTTGTAGATGGTGACCAGTCCATGCCTTCTGGAATTGTAATGATGTTTTTGTTTTGGATGAAAGAAACAGCTTCTTCAATATTATTGAAAGATCTCATTTCATTCTGATGAAAGATCTTGATTTCAGCTGGATAGACTAATTGCACCTTAATTTTATTTTGCTTTAACAGTCTTACCAACCGCCAAGAGCTTTTCCTCATTTCCAGGACTCTTGTGGAGTAATCTTTGTCAAACCTTATTTGGTTTCCTTTGAATGATAAGGGACTTTTTCCTCCAAGCTGTTTTTGGTATAAGATCTTTCTCTAAGAAAGATAGAAACTTCAAACTGTGGATCTTGGGGAAGCATTAGGAGAAGAAGGAATAGGTTTTCCAATGGCTCTATGTGCTTTTTTAATCCCATAGGACAAACCTTCTTTTAAGTCCAGAAATTCAGGCAGCCAGGAATTTAGAAAGGAAATATCTTCTCCATCTGTTTTTTCAGAGAGACCAAAGATTCTAATATTTCTTCTCCTCTCTCTCTTTTCATCATCATCTACTTTATTTATCAGCCAGTTATTTTGTTGCAAAATGGATTCACAGTGGGATTCATCTTCATTAAGTCTTCCATCTATATCATTCAGAGAAGTTTCAATGTCCAGAATTTTGGATTGTTGTTGCTGGAGGATCTCCTTCAAAACATCAGTTTGTTGTTGACAGTTTATCTTTTAAGTTTTCAAGGTTGTCAGTGAATCTATCCATTTTTAAGGATAATTTCTGGAGAGTGATAGATATAGACTGGATCTCTTTTTTTAGTGAGGAATCAGAATGTGAAGAATTTGAGTTGCTCATCTCTGTTCAGCTAAATAACCATTCATTTTGACAGGAAATTCTTTAAGAAAACACTCCAAAGTTGAAAATCTAGTGGATTACAGGTTGTTAAACAGTTTGTACAACTTTTAAAGAGCAGATAATAGAATTTTAAATAATAATTTCCCTGTTTCTTAGTAACTGATGTGGAGCTCAAGAAAAAAACTGTTACCAGTTGGCTATCTAGACTCCGACCGACACTTTAGATTTGATAAGACCCCTTGTCATACAATGAAGGAATTACTGTTATTCAAAACAGATTTCCAAGCTTCACTAGGGATGGCTTGCACCTGTCACCCCTGAGTTTTCGAATACTGGCCAAGGCTCTTGCCACCCCATAGTGCCTTTTTTAGGCAAGGCTCAAAAGACAAACCCACCTCCTTAGACAACACAAGGAAAAATAAACTAAGGGCAATGCTGCTCAACGCCAGACGTCTAAACCTCAAGATGCATGCACCCGTGGCTCTCCTCAGTATGGAGAATATCGATATCTGTGCAGTAACAGAAACCTGGTTCAAGGCTCCCGAGAGCACCCCAGCACTACCAGGCTATACCTCATACCATGCTTTTCAGCCCCAAATCTCAGACTGAACAACAAGAGGAGGGGGAGTATCCATATTCATCAAAGATACCCATACCTCCAGGCTAGTGGCACTGCACAAAGCATCTGAGACCATCCATGTGCAACTAACAGTGGGCAAAACTGCCTTCAGTTTGTAGCCTGCTACAGACCACCCTCCCAAACTCAGGAACCCCAGTCGGCTTTCCTGAAGACACTGGAGAATATGACATTCTCTCCAAACACCATTATATTGGGTGACTTTAACTACCCAAACATAGACTGGGAGCACTACTCAAGCTCCAACACCCTAGCCCAACGGTTCCTAGAATTTATAAACTCAAATGCTATGGAACAACTGGTCACCACTCCCACAAGAGGGGAAAACATATTGGACCTGATCATCACCAACATGGGGACTCTATGTTCCATCCCAGGGGTATACCCCTCATTGGTAAGATCTGACCATAAATTAATCACTATGGACATCCATATCCCATCCCCACCCCCAGCAAAGGAAACCACAGTCAAAATCTTCTCAAAAGCAAACTTCCCACTTCTCAAAACCGAGGTGGAATCCTTCAAAGCCCCAGGGCCAGTGCAAAATACGTCCCAAACCGCAGAATCCTTTACAAACGCATTCTATGGATACCTACAGGAATGCATGGATCGTGCTACCCAAATAAAACCAAGACACACTCCTCCAAAGGCAGGAGACCTGTCTGGTGGACCCCAGCCATAAATAAGCTGTACAACAGAAGGAGGAAGCTACTACATGATAGAGCAAAATCCCTGAAAGGCAAGGCAACTCTGATTAGTACTAGCAAGAAACTATGATCCCTCATAAAATCATCTAAGGCTAGCTTTGAAAGAAAAATTGCACAAGACGCTAAAGATAATCACAAGGCTTTCTTTAGTTATGTCAGAAACCTGGGTGGAAACTCCCAGATATGCTCTGAGTTAGTGCAAAATGACAAAAAATACACTGAACCCATAGACATTGCCAACATCCTGGCAGACAGGTTCAGTGCAAACCCCCCCTCCCCCCCAAATGAGCAAATGACTATCCAAACAGAGTGTAGCCTCCCTAACATCACAGATGCACAGGTGAGAGCTGCCCTCTCCAAAGCAAAAAACACAGCATCAATGGGACCGGACAGTGTCCCGGGCTGCGTTTTACATGAGCCCCAAGAAGAACTGAACCCTCACTTAAAATCACTGTTCAGTCTCAGCCTTACAACAGGATATGTACCCAAAGAATGGTGTACAGCAACAGTGGTCCCACTCCATAAAGTGGTGCCACAACGGACCCCAGAAACTATCGCCCTATAAGCCTAACTAGCCTGGTCTGCATCATCATGGAACTCATAAACAAAGACATTGGGAACCTCCACACACTTGATCCTACCCAGTTCGGCTTTGTTAAGGGCAGATCTTGCCTCTTGAACCTGGTCAATTTCTTTGAAACAGTCACCAAGGCCATAGACGAAGGGAAGGTAGTCCACACAGCCTACCTTGACCTTGCAAAAGCCTTCAACACAATACCCCACTCGGGCATCATAAATAAGCTCACCAGCTTAAATATCAACCCCTATGTCACAAGATGGGTTGCAAACTGGCTTAGGGATAGAACCCACATGGTCAGAATTGCAGGTGCCATGTCAGACTCTAAACCAGTTACAAGTGGCGTCCCACAAGGCTCAGTCCTGGGACCTCTCTTGTTCGGTATATATTTTTCTGAGGTACAGGCTAACACAGGAGGACTATGACTGACAAAGTTTGCAGATGACTGCAAACTGGGGGCCATAATCGACTCGCTGGCTGATACAAGCATCCTCCAAAAAGGTCTCACAGAGACGGAAAACTGGTGCCAGAGCCATGGCCTAAAGCTAAATGCCAAAAAATGCATAGTCATCCCCTTTGGGAAAAACAAAGTGCCCACAAATTACCACATAGGTGGTAATCCATTAAGTACTGTAGAAGTAATTAGGTATTTGGGGACCCAAGTAGATTGCAATCTCTCCTTTGACAATCACATTGCCAAAGTGGTTAGAAAGACATTCTATATAGCCCACCTTATCACATTGTGCCCCTCTACTCATCACTCATCAGGCCCATAATTGAATACAATGCCCCATTTGGGATGTACCTTACCCGACACCTGCTACAACTAGAAAGACCCCAAAAGTACCTCACCAAGAGGATCAAGGGACTCAAACAGATGCCCTACGCAGTTAGGCTAAAGAAACTCCAGCTTTACTCAGTTGCTTGCCACCTACTCAGAGGCGATCTGTACCTGATGTATAAAGCCATGTCCAACCCAGAATTAATGGACATGCTCCACCTCAAATAATCCAAATCCATCAGAACTACATGCTCCAGTGACTTGAACCTCAGCACAGAAATAAATAGAACATGCTGGAGGGACAGATTCATATGCCAGAGGCTCCCCTCACTCTGGAACAAAATCCCAATCCATGTCAGACACCCCCCCAATGACCCTCTTCAAGAAGAATCTTGACGTTTGGATGGGAAATCGTAAATTTACCCCTGGGATCTCTTCTGTGTCACTGCTAGACAGAGGCACGGTAAACTAACCTTAAATGGGCTATCTTCTGTAACCTACTATACAGAGGCACAGTCAACTAATCTAAGAAGGGTGGCGAAAGCCAAACACACTCTGGCTAGGCTTGTAAATGTCCTAAGGCAGAAAGCCTAGTATCAACATATGAACCTATGAATCTATAACTGCCTTCCTTACTATACTATTAGGTGACTTTAATGCCATAAAGGCATGATGAGATACATTTAGCAATACAAAAAATTAATTAGAGAATTACAAGAACCTTGCATGTACTATAATTATACACATAATGTGACACTACTAGAAGGGCAAATAATACTGACATTCTGTTACACAACTGAATTGCAAAGATAAAGAAGTTAAACAAAGAAAATATAAATAAAACCAAATATGGTTAAAGGTACTAGAACTGTCCAAGAGACGAAATAGGACTGAAAGTAGCTCTGGACCTTAATCCTGTCATGTTTACTGAACGTATGTACAGATGACAAGGTGGTACCTTCTAGTATAGATATGGCATCTACTCCTTTGTAGTTTCATAGGTAATTAGAAAGCTCCGGAGGCTGCAGCTGCTCTGGTAGACTGAGCTTAAGGGCATGAGAGCAATGATTTGCCATATAGAGATTAGCAAAAGGAGAAAGCCTTAGAGTTCCAGCTTGCAATGGCTTGCTTGGATACCAATTGGCCCAGTTTAAAGTCTATGAAAGAAACAAACAGTAGATCAGATTTTCAAATGGATTTTGTTGTGTCCAAATAGAATCTTAACTGTCTTTGAATGTCCAGAGAATGTGGTATCTTTTCCCTGCTATTCTGTGGGTTGAGAAAGAAAGTAGTAAGTTTATGGCCTGAATGAGAGACAGCTCATTCACTACTTTAGGGATGAATGAAGGATTAGCCATGAGACTCACCCTGTATTTTATTCTATTTATTTATTTTACATTTCTTGACCGGGATAGTTTGACTGGATTCAAGTCCATTTTCAGCGAATGGCCATGTGTGCCTAAAGCTCTGAAACTCTCCTAGTTGTAGTGATGGCCAAGTTCAGTTTTCCAGGTGCAGAATTTGAGGCTTGCTGATGCTGCCAGTTCAAAAGGAGGTAAGGTAAGCTTTTACATCACAAAGTTGAGGTCCCAAGTATGGGTAATGTGTTTTCCAAGTGGTCTAAAATGCAGGACCCCTTTAAGGAATAACTTGACCTCAGATCTGTACATAAGTGGGGGAGTGAGAGGTAAGCAGGCAAAGATGGCTGACAGGTGGGATTTGATGGAAGAATTGGCCAGACCTGTATGTTGGTGCTCACATAAATATTTCAGAATGGAAGGTACCTCTGATTGGTTGGGATGCTATCCACTTGGTACCAATTGGAGAATCTCTTCCATTAGGCTATGTAAGATTTTCAATTGGTGGGTCTACTTGTTTCTTGATAACCTTAACAGCATCCACAGAATAATGGTGTGTGTAAGGTACTAGAAACCCTATCATCCACAGAATTAGGTTTAGGGATGACAGATTAAGGTGAAACAGTAACCCTTCCTGTTGTGTAATTACACCTGCTTGGTGTGGCAATTTGTAGTACTTGTCCCTGGCTAGATGAAAAAGGAGAGGGAACAAGTATATTTTCTTTTGGGTCTTTAGAAGAACTCTTGGAATAAGAGATAGTTGAGGGAAGGATTGAGGAACTTCTCTAGCCACTGAAAATTGAAAGCATATATTCCCCAAGCTGAGGGGCAAGAGTCCCTTGTGTAAAATAATGGAAGCTGTCTGTTGGCATTTGAAGCAAAGAGATCAATCTGGAGTCCCTCAGTGGTGAAGAATGTCCTGGAAAACCTGTCTATTCAGGGTCCATTTATGAGGATCCTCCAAGAACTTGCTTAAAGAGTCTGAAAACACATTGTCCTGTGATGACATGTATGCGGCTATGAGTGACATGTTTTTCTGGATAGCAAGGTCCCAGGCTTTCTGTGGCAGTATACACAACTGGGAAGATCTGTTCCCACCTTGCCTGTTTATGTTCCACATTACTGCTGTGTTTGTGAACTGTCACAGGGAACATGATTTCCAGAGATGTGAAAATACCTGAAGAGCCTAGATGAGAGCCATCATTTCCTTCATGTTAATGTGTTAATTTAGTAGCACGTACTGCCATCTGACTGTACTCATTGGGTACCTGTCCAGGATCCACATGCCTTATCTGAGGCATCTGTATGTATTTCCTAAAATGGGTCTGGAGGAGTGAATGAAAGTTCTGGGATGAGTTTCACTGGATTATTCCATCATAAGAGTCCCTGTCTTAGACAAGAAAAGGGGACTTACTGTGTCCAGAGGATGAGAGTGCTGAGATCAAACTGCTTTCAGATACCACTGTATTATACAGTCTGTCTAAGGGAGCACTGGATCATAGCTGCCATGAACCTTAGAGCCCTTAGGATATCTCTTGCTGAGCACTGTCTTAGGGAAGCAAAGTTGTTGAAGTAGTTTGTAAGCCTCTGCACCTTATCATGAGGTAAGTAGGTTTGCATTCTTTTTGTGTCCAACCTGCAGCCTAGAAAAAAATAGGTCCTGAGATGGCTGCAAGGAGAATTTTTTGTAGCTAATCATGAACCTCAATTGAGATAGGAAGAGGGGGAATTGAAGATGCTGCAGGAGAATTTGTGCTGAAATAGCTTAGATTAACAGGGCATCTGAGTAGGGAAAAATCAGAATTCCCTGGATTCTGCAAAAGGGCAATCAGTGGTGCCAGACACTTTGTGAAAACTCTTGGGACTTTGGAAAGCCCAAAAGGCAAAGCAGTAAATTGATAGTGAGGTGACCCACTACAAAACCTGAGGAATCTTCTGCAAGGGGTCCGAACTGGTATGTGGAGGGAAGCATCCTTTACATCTAAGGATACTAGGGAAGCCTGGGGAAAGAATGAAAGACAGCAAAGTGTGCAGTGAGAGCAATTTGAAAGCTGGCATTATTAAGAAGGTGCTTAGTAAGGAGAGATCCAGTAGTGATGTCCACTGCCCTTCTTTCCCTGGGACTAGGAAATGTTTGGAGTAAAACCCCTTTCCCACAAATTCTTCTGGCACTGGCTCTGTTTTGCTTTGTGGTCATAATTCCTGTAAAATGGGTGGTGGCAGATGAAGCTGATTATGTGGAGGCTGAATATGCTATTTAGATAGGGACTCTGTATCTAAGACATAGCATAACAGTTTTTATGATAGATTACACCAATTGTCTATGGAAAGCTTTTCCCAGGTGGAGAAAGATTGCCTTTTTGAGAGAGGCAGGGTAGGGCTGAGGCCTAACAGAAAAGAAAGCCATAGACAGTCACTGGGATTTGTGCCCAAAGGGAGGACTCCCAAATAAGGCATACCTATTTGGCTTATCTGGGCATCCCTTTCTGGGAGCCTTTCTGTGTTTCTGACAAGGCCTTGTGTCCCTTCTGACAAAAGCGGTAGGTTTAGTTGGGTAATTTCTCTGGTACCTATATACAGAGGATAACAGAAGCTGTCTGCAGTCCTGCATGGCTTTACCCTACTCTTGATGGGTTTTGAAAAGGTTGACAGCATGGGGGTCAAATGAGAGATTCTTGTCTAAAGGGGAATCCACTACTTTTGTTTTTAAGCCCTAAGGAATAGGCTGGCTACATGCATACTTGCAGATTGCAGCGCCTTTAGGAAAGGGAATGGACAAGATCTGTACAGCATCATATCTACATTAAATGCTGTGTCTTGCCACATGCGTAGCCTGATTAACTAAGGATAGCATTTCTTGTTTAGAATCAGTATACTGCATATCCAAGACTAACTTATTTAAAGAAGTGAAAATGGAAATCAAGTATTTGCTCACCTGGGTTTTGTATTTAATAGCCCTGAATGCCACCAGAGAAGAAGTATAAACCTTTTTCCCCACCTATCCATAGCCCTGCTATCCTTGTTTGAAGGGAGTTCATTGGGAAGGAGTTTAGAAGGCTTATAAAATGAGCGAGAGAAACTTCAGAAGGGTCTGCTACAAGATTTTTAAACAAAAACTTAAGCTCATCAGAAAATTCATAGACTCTGTCTGGTCATTTGGAAGCCTGAGGATGGGAGTCAGGAGCATCCTAAGTAGACTGAAAATCATCCAGTAAACCCTAATGAACAGGAGGTACAGGAAAGGGGTTGAGGTGCCCATTTCCAAAAGGCTGCAGGATCTTTTCTATATCTCTTGAGATTTGTCTAAACTCCCAGTCAGAATGCTTCATCATATTTAAAATTGCCTCTCCAAAAGAAGTTTTTTCTACTGGAGAATCAGATGAAACAGAGTCCTCATCATCCAAAGGCACTTGGACAGGAGAATGCATTTGAGAGGATTAGGCCAGAGAATCAACATAATCAGCAGCCTCTTATCTTCAGAGAAAGATGAATCCACGGCAATCTTTTGAAAGTGGGGGGACTGATTTGAGAGGAGAAAGAAGGAGGCTTCAGCACCAAAATGGCTTTAAACAAATCTTGAGAAAAATTCATCAATTCCTTCTCCCTAGAAGAGGAAGGAGGAGTTTGAGAGGAAGCAACATGCTTATTTTTCTGATGCTTCTTTTCTGGTCTGATGTCTGGCTTCAGTAAACACAGTGGTTCAGTTCCCTGATGTACCTCGGTATGTTTATCTGGGATCTCTTCCCTAACTAGATTCTGTGGGACACTGTCTAGGCCTTCCTTTATGATGATTCACAGTTTACCTCTGTCTGCAGACTCCTTAATCATTAATCCTCTGACTTCATACTGGCCTACAGCATTGTCTCAGTAGAGGCATTTGAGGAGGAATCAAATGTACCACAGGTTCTGAAACCTCAGTGGATACATCAGAGTCATATATACTGTAGCTTAATGAGTCTCTGACCTAGACCTTTTAAGTTGTTTTTTAAGTGGTGGATGTACATTCTGTCAGGCAGAATCTGTCATCTTGGAGTGGGTGCTAAATGTTTGAGATGCTGGGTCTCCAAGAAAGTGCTTTGTGAAGACAAATGGGATTAGAAGGTCTTAGGTACAAAGGGTCAGCAGATGTAACAAGCTTTGTAGTAGTGTTCCACTCCTAAGCAAAAAAGACATTGGGTAAGCAAGTCTTTGTAGAGGATTTGACTACCACACTCACACTTACCCCTTCTAGCTGACATCTAACCACAAAAAATAAAAACACTTAAGAAATATAAAGGAACATGCACCAACATGGCACTTATCTGAATATTCAAAGCAACTGTAACAAAGACCAAACAACAATCATTCAAATGGATACACAACCTGTGTTTGGGAGTATGGCAAGATAGTCGGGGAAATTATGTTCAAACTTCTGCTTATATAGCCCTACAATTGTGAGCTGAGGTCACTGTTTGGCTGTACAATACTGAGAAGATAAAGCTTTGGTAACCTGAACATACAGCAGCAGCAGTGATAACCCCTGTGTTCAGTAATTTCAGTCAGGACAGCATACTGGACAGGTTCTCTTTGTTGTAAAATGCAGTAACACTTTGGGCACCTTACAATGTGCCAGAGTACTTTCTTGTCAATAAGAGATATTGTCTCACTACCTAGGTCCTAAATCTATTCCTTCTCAGCCTAACAAATAGTTTCAACACTGAGGCATGAAACATTGTCTCTCTCCAACAGGATGGACTACCCCTGATCCTAGTAGTTACAGATTGATGAGCTGACCAGCACCATCTGTGAGATAATGGAATGTATCATTATTGACTTCATGAACAAAACAAATTGGCAACTTACAATTCCTTGACACAAGCCAGTCTGGCTTCATGAAGGTAAGGGCATCTTTACTTAATCTGGTTGACTTCTTTGAAAAAAAATCTTTGGGGCTCTAGACAAATGCAAATCTATTATACCTAGGCCTGGCCAAAGCTTTTGATATGATTCCACAGCTGGGAATTATAGACAGATAAACCAAATTAAATGTAAACCCTTATGTATCCAGCTGGATTGTTAACTGGCTTACAGACACAGCCCACTAACATTAAGAGTTGGGGCACACTCTCTGCTAAATGACTTGGGTTCCCTGGGCTCAGTACTGGACACACTCCTGCTTTGCATTGAACTCTCTGATATCAAATCAGACTATGGCTCACCAAGTTTATAGATGACAGCTTAGAGATATCATCTACTGTTCACCTGACTCCTAGATCCTATAAGAAGGATCAATGTGAACAAACGATACAAGGATAATTTCCCAAATCTAAATGCTGAAATATGTAGTATTGTGTCCTTTTGAAAATGTGAGTATCAGTGCGCTTACTTCATTAATGACAGTCCTGTCAAAACTGGTACATTTATTAGGGGCTTTGCCGATCATGTATCACCAAGAGTCAGAAAATCCTTCTGCTTTGCCAAGCTTATTGCCAAGAACTTCCTTGTCTGAAAATATCATCCCACTTGACTCCTCACTTATTAGGCACATACTGAAATATAATGCTATATTCAGCATGTACCTGAGTAGACATGTGATCAATCTTAAATGACCCCGATGGTTCATCACCAAAATAATCCAGGGTCTGTTCCATCACCTTTTTCTATACTATGTTTCATCCACACCCCTACTGGGCAACATCTGCATAGTCTACAATTAATCAAATAACCCTGTCCTGTGTAACCTCCCTCATGTTTGCAAAACCTACACTATGCACATCCAAAAAAGGGATCTGAACTTTCACTGCAATATAAATAAAACCTGCTGTAGGGGTAGATGACATTGACAATGAATCGCAATCTTCTGGAACAGGCTTCCATTCATACAGAACAAAGTAGCTTCCAAACACTCTTCAAGTATAACCTCAACAAATGGATAGGGAACCATAAATGGGCTCCTGGTGTAGAGGTAGCTAGAAATGGAAATTGCACTGGATAGTCTACAAATGATCTTCCTGATCAACTGTTAAGTAATAACTTAAGAACCCGTAAACTTGTAAGTATGGTTTAAAGGAGCACTAGATCACATAAGGCCAAACAGTGTTGCAGGTCTGGATAATATTAATGGATTACCTTTTCTTAACTAAGGTTAAAGGCAGTTTGACTGAATGAATACTTTACTTATTTAAAAAAATTATAGCATAATTACATTCCTGAAATTTGGATAACAGCAATTATATCGACAATCTTCAAAGGCTAATATGGTGATAGCTCAGAGAGTTACAAGTCTGTCATTTTGGCAAATACAGTTGGAAACTGTTTTGAGAGGGTATTGTTGAAAGTGTTACCTTTATCTGAGAGGCATCTCTTTGACTTTGGCAAACAATTTTAAAATGGGAAAATCGTGTTACAGCAATGGAAGTTTTGGATAATACATTGGCAATAGACTTGGCTCAAGATGATTGTCACTGTTGAAGTGACACCCCAACCCCATGTGCAAAATGGGAAAAAGAGGTTGAGGCTGGATGGATGGATGGATGGATGGATGGATGGATGGATGGATGGATGGAATAGACATAGTGTTCTATACATTTAGCCAGAGGTTTTGATTTGGTTTCCCACTGGTCTACAGCTGGTTTGATTGATTGTGGGACAAATTCCTTTTTTACGAAACAGATGAGGTCATTGCATTCAATGAGACAGAAAAAGTTAGTATTATGGGAAAAAACTACTGATACTTCTAGAATTTTTAGAAGCCTCCTTCGTGGCTCTGTATTGGGTCCATACCTGTTTCACATTTTTCTTACAACTAAACTTTAGCTAAATCACTGTAGACTTTAACATTTGCTGAAGTAGATCCTCAAGTCAGTACTGCGAAAGAGAGAATGATCTAAAAAACTATGTAAACTCTCTATTTTCTGATAATATATACTTTGATAGAGGTAAGAGTAAATGTATGCACTTGGGGACTACCAATCCAGGCTAACCTTATTGTATTAATAATGAGTTGTTCATAACTTGCAACACTTTTAAAGAGCTAAGTGCAGTAATAAATTAACTAAAATTCAGCCAAATGTTACTGCTAGGTAATTTCATTTTGAATAATTAGAATAGCTTTTAGGACTGCCTAATAGAGGGGGAAAATAAGTACATCTACCACTGCTAGATAGTGTACAAAATTAAGGCTATGAGATATTAGCAAGCTACTTTCTGTGGTACAAGGTTTGATTTTATTAGCCTTTAGTTACTTACTGTGTGACCTTAAGCAAAGCACTTAAACAGTTAGTGCTTTGACACAATTGGAAATTTGAGCAAGGAACCTTAATGGCCTCCTGGACTGCATGCCTAGTAACTAGCTATGAACCTGTGAAACTGTATTAAGCAATGGTGAGATCACAAATTGAGTACAGCTGATCCATTTGCTCAGACCCAAAAACTGCTATTCAGAAAACTGAAAGTATTTACTGATAGTATTCGAGAATAATTACTGATCTCCATTTATCTAACTGTCAGCTTCTTACAGTTGGATCTAATTTATGGAATTAAAAGTTTAAAACATGATAGCCTACAGGCAAATTTGGATATTAAGGTTTTCTGATGACTCAATTATCAACAGGAAGGTGGGGTTATGTTTGAAAATGGGATTAACACTACAATTAAATGGACAATTCCAGAGTTTTAAATTCGGGTCTGTATTCTGGACGACCAAAGTAACACCCACCTTAATGATGTCACATAGTTCCTACCCACAGTGTTATTGTATTTAAATGAGTTTGTACATTTCCCCTTCCGCAGTCTCTTTTTACTTCCCATTATGAATGAAACCCTTAATTTGTGTTCCTATCGCCAGTAAAACAAGTGTTATGTTATGCCACAGCAATGGCCTATATAAAAACATGGAGATTTCACCGTTGTAGAGCTATGGAGCTCATGGTGAATGAAAGGTAACTGCTGCTATTATTTTTACACTCACAGCGCTGTTTAGTGAGTGTAAAATAACAAAAAAAAAAAAAAAGAAAGAAAATTAAACTGATAGAACTGGGTGAGTGAGTGTATGTGTGCATGAACCATTATTTTACACTCTCTAAGCAGTGTTATTGCTGTTTAGGGAGTGTAAAAGAAAAAGTAACATTTAGCAAAGTGTGTGTGTGTGTGTGTGTACTTGCTTTGTTTGTTTCCGATTGTGTGTGCGAGTATATGCATGCATGCATGAGTGAGAGCAAAACTGTGTGTGTGTGTGTGTGTGTGTGTGTGTGTGTGTGTGTGTGTGTGTGTGTGTGTGTGTGTGTGTATGTGAAGAGTGACAGTGATCCAGCAGTGGCAGCAGCAGCAATTAAGCATTAGGAATACACTGGACAGACTACTAGGTCCCTGCAATCATGGGTAGACAAAATGACAACATGAAAAGGTTCATTAGCCATATGAATGTCCCTGGCTAGGTTCCAACACTCTGCAGGCATGAGCTGTCATCAGTAGCTGTATAAATTTACAGTCGATCAAAATTGCAGGTATTTGTTAAACTCTTCAGGTGAAGCAGAAAGTTGCCAAAGCTTTATAACGCAGTTAAATCATTGTAATCATCCGATACATAAAGTAGAACATAACATACTTTTCAACTGTTCAGATTTTCACAGAGTGTCCAGATTTTTCTTTCAGATTTTTTGGTCTGCTCCTCATAAAATTTGTGATTTACTATAAGATCTTTGAGTACTGAAGTCATTAAATAATGGCAGTGATTTGAGATTCAGACTTCATATAATTCAGAAAATGCATGTTAAAGCAAATTTGTTTATTATAACAACTTTCTAAGTTTATAAGAGCAATATTTAAAAGTTGTCCTTATTTTTAAGCATTTGTCCCTCCATTATTTTTGACTTTGTCCAGATTTTTCTCGCTAAACATTTGAGAAGTATGGACCATAACTGTTGTCAGCTGTAGTTTTAACATTTAGGTGATAATTTACTGTGACTTTACTGTGTTAAGTGTCTCAAGTCTATGGTAATCTCACTGCTATCTGAATTAAACATGCTTTACACATATATGTATACATGTAT